>NC_045961.1:47195539-47490539 GCF_010909765.2 Amblyraja radiata
GAAATCTGCACTTTCTAACCATGTTTTATTTCATCAGGGCACTTTGACCTACAGCAGTTTCTTGTTTATGGTTTTCTCTCAATACATTCTTTAGTAATGCCATCATGTCACTGTCAATATTGGGCTTGGATTATGAATGGTCAAATATTAATGCGAACACTCAGTTAACGAATCCTTTGAAGTAAAATTACAATTAATGAAAATCCTAAAACATGAGAGAGGGGAAAGTGCGTTGCATGGCAGTGTGATCTTACAATGGTGACCCCATTCATTAAGCATCAACAAGGCTGTTTGCAAAAACAAAATACCACAGATATCAACTACCAAAGATAAAAACTAAAAATGCCAGAAATTTGCATTCAGCCCTTTTGAAAGCAAACTATGGAAATCATGTGATTTATTCCTGTGGTTTATGGTTAAATTCCTCCCAGTAAAAATTCAGTTTAATTTAGAAATAAAGCATGGAAACAGGCCCATTGGCCACCTGAGCACGCCGGCCATCGTTCACCCATTCACAATAATTCTATGTTATCCCACTTGCTCTTTGTTACCCAACATTAGCGTCCATTTCCTACATATTGCGGGTAATTTACAGAGGCCAATTAATCTACAAACTCGCGCTTCTTTGGGATCTGCGAGGAAACCAGAGCACGTGAAGGACGGCCACACAAAGAATGCGCAAACATTCACACTGACAGCTCACGAGATCAGGATCCAACCTGAGTCTCTGACACTGTGAGGCAGCAGTGCTATCAGTTGTGCCATTGTGCAAAATAAATTTATTGAGAAAATAAAGTTTCAAGCAGGCCACTAAGAATTTAGGAGATTTAAAAGCATAATATCCATCCAAACCACCCCCTCCTCAGGTACTTTCCCCTGCAACCACAGGAGATGCAACACCTGTCCCTTTACCTCCCCCTCGACTCCTTCCAAGGACCCCAACAGTCTTTATAGGTGAGGCAGCGGTTCACTTGCATCTCCTCCAACCTCATCTACTGTATCCGCTATTCCAGGTGTCAACTCCCGTATATCGCCGAGACCAAGCACTGGTTCGGTGAGCGTTTCGCTGAACACCTCCACTCAGTCCATCTTAGCCTACCTGATCTCCCGGTTGCTCAGCACTTTAACTCCCCTCCAATTCCAAATCTGACCTGGGCCTCCTCCGTTGTCAGATTGAGGCCCAGTGCAAATTGATGGAACAGCACCTCAAATTTCGCTTGGGTAGCTTACACCCCAGCGGTATGAACATTGACTTCTCTAACTTCAAATGGCCCTTGCTTTCCCTCTCTCTCCATCCACAATCCCCTTCCCAGTTCTCCCACCAGTCTTACTGTTTCCGACTACATTCTATCTCTGTCCCACCCACTCCCCTGACATCAGTCTGAAGAAGAGTCTCAACCCAAAACATCACCCATTATTTCTCTCCAGAGATGCTGCCTGTCCTGCTGAGTTACTGCAGCATTTTGTGTCTACCTTCGATTTAAACCGGCACCTGCAGTTCTTTCCTACACATAGAATATTTCATGGTTACTTGTATATCCATTGTATATTGATTGCAGACATTTGTGATTAGTTTTATGACCTGACATTGAGCTGTGAAATTAAAACAGCACAGTATGCTTAAAAGTATAATCTTCATTTGTGTATGTGACAAAGTGCAACTTGAGAGTTGCTTGCATCTGATGCTGCACCGACACCACCTGACTGGCCATGAGACTTATAATCTTGTCTGTTAATCAGTTGGTGTTTTGCACTGCATAGCTAATTTAAACATCTAAAATTATCAGGCCAAACTTAGTACTTCAATAACTACAGAGGGAGCAGCTTGGACTGGCATTTTTCCTACCCTTGAGGTACGTGGGAAGCAAGTAAAACAGTATGAGAATCCTATCCAAAGCAGTTTATTGCCATTCGCTAAATATTTAAAGTAAGCTTAGCTGTAGTAGCAAACCAAATTTCTATAAAGCCTATCACTTCAAAGATGCTGCCTGACCCGCCGAGTTACTCCAGCATTTTGTGTCTTCGGTGTAAACCAGCATCTGCAAGTTCCTTCCTACACACTTTAAACAGTTGTCAGGCCATTGTCACTAAAATTCTAATTTAAAAAATTTAAGCTTTGTTAGATTTTCATGATACTCTCCTTAATTGCTTTGATAAGTACCACTCTGTGTGTTGGTGATGCTATGTAAATACAAGTTGTGGTTGTTCATAGCTCTGTAATTTCTCAATTTTAATGCATGTAATTTATAGCAAAGAAAAATGGTCTCTATGGTGTTTAATGCTTCAAAAAGCCTTCATCCCACCCGCTTCAACTCCCTTATTAGCTTAGCTTCCTTAAGAAATGTGTTCATAAATAAAGCACATGCCTTCAAAGAAGAAAAGTCAAATGATAATTATAAAGCTATGTTCACTCATGAGTGCACTATGGAAACGTATTCAAGCTGCACCGTCAGAGATTCAGCACTTTGTTACCCACCAATTCCCAGAAAATATGATGTAGAAATGTAAACTTAGTAAAAAAGGGCTTACAAAAGATCAAAAGTTTAATTTTACTCTATTAAATCTGGAAGGAAAACTAAATAATGTATTTAATAAAGAGGCCAAAGAGATAAAATAAGGATGTTTTACACAATTGCTTTTATATATATCTGTCAAATATGGAAAAGGTTCTCCACGAACTATCATTCAGGACCATTCTATTGTCCTGGAAGATTTCTAGCTCCAGATCAGAATTTGATGAAAACAGTTACATTCTTTTTTTCATATTTGACTATTCCTTTAGGCCGTATAGCTCCTGGTGCATAAAGAAAATGAGCAATGTTATGAGGCCTTGGAGCAGATATCTTAGTTACTCAGCTGCCGATGTCACAGTACATTACCTATGGTGCTACCGTGTCTATAGATACTGACAGTGACAAATGAATTGGGCCAACAGCATTTCTCCCAATATGTTTGATTTAAATTCCACATACAACGGGCTAAAGAAGAAATGTTTTACCTAGTCAATTAGCATACCATTCCTAAACAATAGTTCATGAAATTCTACCTTGGCAGTTTAATTGGTAGAACCTGGCTCGAAAGGCCGAATGGCCTCCTCCTGCACCTATTTTCTATGTTTCTAACCAATATAAATAAATCCAGGCTTGCTTTAATTTTTTCCTGACTCTCAAATGCCTCAAACTGGAGGAGGTTATATATGGAAGACAATTACTTCAGCCTACTTTGAATATTCCACATGTTTAGATCCTAATTAGTTTGAAACTTGCTGTCATCTGCTTTAATTCCACTATTAGCACTTCAATATGCAGTTCTCCCCATGATCCACCTTGAAACAGAATTATTAAACTCCTGATCTCTTGAAACCCCTGTTTAATGATTACACTCTATCCTGTTTTCCACCAAGGTAAGAGAATTTCTGGGTGCAACGCTGGGAAAGGCTGTTGTTTGGTGCACATTGATGTCTTTGTTCTCCACAGTGGATCCTCACCCTGCCGAACATAAATCAACTGGCTTCTTGTGTGCTAGTTACCCTTCGTCTTCAATAGAGTATATTGTCATGTGCACATGTATTTCAACATAGTCTTGCAACAGCATCATGGGCACTTTGACTCGAACACCTTGCACAACATAAATTATACAAGATTGAAAAAGAAAAGGACTGTACACAAACCAGCTTCCATCAGATTTTAAGCATTTTTGTGTCTTGAGGGTCATAAATTAAAGCATTTCAAATGAAAGCTACTATATACATTACCCAGAAAATGCAGATTCAACATCAATCAAACTTATCTCATTTGTCAAAACATATAATGTAGAAACAAAGAACTGAAGATGCTGGTTTATACCAAAGATAGACACAACAGGCTGGAGTAACTGGAAAAAATACTAGGTGACGTTTCGGGTCGGGACCCTTCTTCATTTGTCTCCATTTATAACCTGGCAGATAGATAGTCTGAATAATTTCTTAATATAGTTCAAGGCAGTCATTCGAATTAGGTTGTTAATAAATATTTCATTTGCCAGTATATTGTCATGGTGGTGACATGTCGAAGAATATATTATCTAATGAAGCCATGCACAAAGAGATTTAATTATCTAATGTATTGCATTAAATTATATGGTTTGCCAAACCCTGAGTTTGGTAGGAAGATGGCAATTCTGGCACCGATGCAGCAAGTAGAATATTTTTTTCCTCACAATTTATTGCCACAATAATGTGAAATCTATTTACAAGTGCAACCACTGAGCAACTAGATTCTTTTAATAAGAAGTATTTATCGTGGAGGTGGCAGGCACCTCTTTGGAGCATTCCCAATGGCATTCTGTACAGTTTATGCTGCTGTCTTCAATTCACCGGCACAAAATGCTGGAAAGGTGCAGTGTAACTATCCACATCTGAAAGATGTGCTCCTCCAGGACACAAAGATGGCCGGGTGAGGAGAGGGGCGACGGTTTGCGGGCCACTCTGGTCGAAAGCGATGGAGGAAGGCCCTGCGGGAGTCTGAGGCTTATCTAGATTGAGAACCTCTCCAGTAGACCAAACGAGCAGGCGGACGGGAGGTTGGGCTCGTGAAAACATAGCTGCATGTGTAAATATGCAAAACGAATTTCACTGTGCGGTTGCATGGTTGACAAATAAAGCACCATGGAACTATTGAAAGGGAGATATGGAGAAACATTTTAACATTACCTTTCATCAAAACTGTTGTTTAAACCTTTTTTTATTTTGGGTTCCTATTTTAGCATTTCTGGTTGATATTTTACAATTATCCATGCAATAACTGTTACTGTTGCGTTGGTATTTAGTGAGGATGATGCACACAAAGCTTCAGTATGTCTTCCCTTAATTTGTGATATTTTGACATTTCTCAAATCTGTATTATTAAAAGATTTCATAATAAAAAGAGACAAATTACTTTCATTAACTATTCATAAAACTAGGCTGATTATTCCATCCCCGTTGGCCAAAAACCTAATTCTTCAAACACATGATATATTTTTGATGTGATTGATGGGGAGAACCTAACATATATTGGAAACGATGATAATGCAGATGCCCCTTAGCTTCTATAATGTTGAATGAAAGTATACTTTGTGCAATCATAAAAATATCAGAAGTGATATTTGAATCCTTTATTAACATTTATACCTTGATTAAATGTAATGATATTATTATCATAGTACAGAATTAACGGCACATTTTATCCTTTTTCATAAAAATAATCCTTACACCAAATTTATCGGTGCTATTGTTACAAAAGTAATTTTTGTGCCAAATCATTTGTGATCCTGGCACAAAATTTACCAAACCCCATGGGCATTTCCCCCAGCACTGCATAATAATAGTATATGTGGGCAGTGGGCAGGTGCTATAGACCTGCACGGGAAGGTAGACACTCCTGCCCCCATGAGTCTCGGGCAGATGGGGCTCGTCAGCCAGGGAAGGCAGTCCATCTAGGAGAGGGAAAACTCTGATTTAAAACCTCCACTGCCTTGTGGCCATATCCAGTTATGGAAAAGGCTCCAGGAGTAAACCTCAAGAAAATCCGGAGTCAGAGCCCCTAAGGCAGTTCGCCGGTGTATACAACCTCGCTCTGGCAGCTCCTGCGACGGCGCTGGTGCCAAGCTGTAATGGTCCTGCTGTTCCTTTGGATCGATCAGCGACGTGGAGAGGGGGGACGTGCTGCTTGGGCAACAGCCTGTCCATATGACATCGCCCAGGCTTGCATCCGATCAGGATACATCACCCATGGTCAGCCATGACCAAGGGGGGCCGTCTAATTACAAACCTTATGCAATTTTTTCAACTTTCTAGAATATCTTTGCTGTACTGATATTTGATCATTAATGGCTGAAACTCAATTTGAAGAAAAATTGTGGGATAAATTACTCATAATACCCAAGTATTTCTAAACTTTCATTTGTTTTTGTTGCTTTCTTCCAGTTGCATGACTTTGTTTATAGAAACATAGAAAATAGGTGCAGGAGTAGGCCATTCGGCCCTTCGATATGATCATGGCTGATCATCCAACTCAGTATCCTGTACCTGCCTTCTCTCCATACCCCCTGATCCCTTTAGCCACAAGGGCCACATCTAACTCCCTCTTAAATATAGCCAATGAACTGGCCTCAACTACCATCTGTGGCAGAGAATTCCACAGATTCACCACTCTCTGTGTGAAAAATGTTTTTCGCATCTCGGTCCTAAAATACTTCCCCCCTTATCCTTAAACTGTGACCCCTTATTCAGGACTTCCCCAACATCGGGAACAATCTTCCTGCATCTAGCCTGTCCAACCTCTTAAGAATTTTGTAAGTTTCTATAAGATCCCCCCTCAATCTTCTAAATTCTAGCGAGTACAAGCCGAGTCTATCCAGTCTTTCTTCATATGAAAGTCCTGTCTAAAAGAACCTCGTTTTCGCCAGGTGACGTGAAAATGTAAAGCTCCAGGACATTTCCTGGGTTCTATTAATGTCATCCCTTCATTTCCCTACATCTCTGTTTTGTCCCTTTTGGCTCTCTCTTCCCTCTCTACACTTGCTATCTTGTCGTTGCTGCCTTACCCCCACTTTTGCTTTTGTGCCCACTCAACTTTCTCTCCTTCTTGGATTTTTGCCTCTGCCCCAAAACCATACTTACTTTTCCAGTTGCCCCTCATTGTTGCTGTTCATCCTGAATGCTTATTCACTTTATTTTCTTTCCTTAGAAAACCAATTTTGATTGTGATCTCTAGCATTTAAATGCACTTTTTAGAGCTAATTCCATTTTTTTACTTAATTGTTCTCGTTTATATTTATCAATTTTTCTGAGCTGGGCACATTTATTGTCAGTCCTTGAGAAGGTAGTGCTGAGCTGTCAACTTGATCCTCTGCAATTCTTATGGTGAATGCACTCCCACAGTTCTGCTGGGCAGGAAGATCCATGTTTTAAACCCAGCAATGATTGAAGACCAGAGATGAATTTTCCACTTTAAACAGTGTGCAACGTGAAGGGGAGCCTGTAGATGGCAGCGTTCCCATGCACGTGCCGCCTTTATTCTCCTTGGCGGTAGAGTTGTGCAGTTGGGAAGTGCTGTTGAATTAACTTGCATTTTGCAGATTATGATCACTGCGCCTACTGAGGGATTGTGTGTGTAAGGTAGTTGATGGGGTGCCAGTCAAATGGGCTGCTTTAATCTAGATAGTTTTAAGATTTGTGAGATTTAGTCACGTTCATCCAGGTTAAAGGAGAATTTTCCATTATACCCCCAAGTTGTGCCTAAACGATGGTGGAATGTCTTTGGGGTTTCAGGAGATGTCATTTTCCAAAGGATACCCAGCCTTTGATTGCTGCCATGCTATTTATGTGGCTGTTTAAGATGAATTTGTGGACAAAGATGACTCCATGGACATAGTTGGTAGAGAACTTGGTAATGGTGGTAATTTGACTGAATATCAAAGGAAGATGGTTTGACACTGACATTTCTTTAAGTTCATAAATTCTAGGAACAGAATTAGGGCATTCGGCCCATCAAGTCCACACCGCCATTCAATCATACAGTAGCTGATCTATCTTTCCCTCTCAACCTCATTCTCCTGGCTTCGCCCATAACCCTGGACACCCTTACTAATCAAGAATCTATCAATCTCTGCCTTAAAAAATATTCATTGACGGCCTCCACAGTCACAATGAATTCCGCAGATTCACCACCTTCGGACTAATGAAATTCCTCCTCATCTCCTTTCTAAAGCTACATCTTTTTATTCTGAAGCTCTGGCCTCTGGTCCTAGACTCTCCTCGGAGTGCAATCATCCTCTCCACATTCACTCTATCCAGTCCTTTCACTATTCGTTCACTAAGGTGAACGTTACTTGCCCCATGTCAGTTCAAGCATGATTGTTTCTTGGGTCTTACTGCATGTAGGCAAGGATCGCTTCATTTTCTCAATTGCAAATTAAATTAAACATTGTGCAATTATCAGCAAGCATTCCCACTTCTAACCTTATGATGGAATGAAAATCATTAATGAAACAGCTGAAAATGGTTGGCCCAGCATCTTGGATATGATTGAAATGGAATTGTTAAAAATTTAGAGAAATAACTCCAGTCCGTATGGCCTGCAGCCATTTTAATGCAAGTAGACATTCAGTAGAATAAATATGGAACTGCAGATGCTGGTTTACACAAACAGGCACAAAGTGCTGGAGTAACTCAATGGGTCAGGCAGCATCTCTGGAGAAAATGGATCAGGGTCCCACCCTGAAACATCACTATCCATGTTCTCCAGAGTTGCTGCCTGACCTGCTGAGTTACTCCAGGACTTTGTGTCCTTTTAGGTACACATTTAAGTAGCCTTCCACTCACATTTATCTTGCTGGCAGAGCTTTGCATGCGTCACCTACTGGATGCTTCTCCAAAAGGTGAGCTTTTATGTTGTCATGATTATTTTATTTTTTTAATTAATATTTTTATTAGAAGCAATGTGCAGTAGTATAAACCGTGGCATATAACATAATACATTCTGTGTACAACTTCTTGTTTTAAATTTAACAATAGAGAAATAACAGAAGCAAGAAAAAGAGAGAAAAGAGAAGATTAAGGAAAGTAGTGATGTGTAAACCCCTGGAGTACCACTCCAGGAGTTAACAATTGATAGTTCGTGGAAGGATAGAGAGAAAGAACCCATAAAGATATAAAAAAAGAGGAAAAAAAGAAAGGAAAAACAATTTATTTTTTAAAGCAAAAAAAAAAACAGAATAGAAAAGAAAAGGGATATACCTACTTCATATCTTTCCACACCCCTCACCTAGAGATGTAACGTTTCAGACATGCTTGTGGTCCACATTTCATGATTCTGAGCATCTCAAAATATTTTCAGTTATTATAAAATGTATTACAGGTGCACAACCTTTTATCCGAAAGCCTTGGGACCAGACACTTTTCGTAATTCAGAATTTGTCGGTCTTCGGAATGGAAATTTTTTAGCGAAGATTTTAATGGCTGGCTCAGTGGTAGAGTGCTCGGCTCATATCCGCAAGGTCGCGAGTTTGCGCCTTGATCCTGGCAGTTACTCGATCGCGAGTTTGAGTTCAATGTCGTTTTTTCTTGCAGAATAAATGTTTGTATGAAATGCAGTGTAGGAGAAGGTGTACTGACTGTGTGGGCAGAACTTTGGAAGTGATTGCCCACCAGTCTAAAAAGCCGCTGTGTCTCCCTGTCCCTGGGATAGCAGGGGGCGATCAAACAGCACAATACCCCCTCCCCCTCCAACTCCAGAGGAATCCGCTCCCCGATGGGCCGCTACGGCGACAAGTGGCAGTTTGCCCACAGCCCGAGCTGCGCCCCCTCATCCGCCACCCCAAGAACAAGACGTACCTTGCACACCATCAGCTTCTGCCCCTACGTGTTCCTCTGGAGTTGGAGCGGGGCTGGGCTGGAGTTGCTGCTGGCTGTGGGTCTCTGGGATCTCCGTGCTTGCAGTGGGCCTGGGGGTCGGTGGGCGGCGGTGGGAGCTGTGGAGCTGTGGAGCCTGTGGACCTACGGACCTACCTCCGTGGAGCTAGCCAGCTTCGGAGCGTGGAGAGCTGCGGGGGCAAGCTGCTGCGACCCGACTCCGGTGGATGGTGACACAGGGAGCTCACGGGTCCCCGGTGGGAGACTGCTTTGCGGGGCACCGGCAGCGGCGACTTCTCCCGCCCGAATTTCGGGGTTGAGAGTGACCTGGAGGGGGGCCTTACAACGCCCGGCGCGGCTGTAAATTGCCGCGGACTTGCTAGCGACCTCCGGGGGCTCCAACATCAAGACCCGGGGCAGGGCCCTACATCGCCCGGCGTGGCTTTGAGTGGCCGCGGACTTGCTAGCGCCTGCCGGGGGCTTTGACCTCGACCGGGAGAGGAATGAAGAGCAGGGGAGAGACAAGTCTTTGCCTTCCATCACAGTGAGGAGGAGACTCACTGTGATGGATGTTTATGTGAATTGAATTGTGTTGGTGTGTGTCTTGGTTCTTTTTTTGTATGGCTGCAGAAACCAAATTTCGTTTGAACCTCATGTGAGGTTCAAATGACAAATAAAAGGTATTGTTATTATTGTATTGTATTGGTGTCCCGTTGGTCCTGACGTCTCCGGCCACCCCCCTGGACTGGAGCTGAGACTGGGAACTGTACCACCCTTGCCCCCTCCCTCTGCAACTGCAAACAACCCCACTCTCCTGCAAGGGCGGTACAGTTCCCGGAGGATGGCAGGTGGCCGGAAGCGTCAGGACCAACAGGAACCCGCTCCCCGATGGGCCCCTACGACGCCCCGAGCTGCGCCCCGTCATTCGCAACCCAGGTTCCTCTGTAGTTGGAGTGGGGCTGGGCTGGGCTGCTGTTGGCTGTGGGTCTCTGGGTTCTCCGTGCTTGCGGTGGGCCTGGTGGTCGGTGTCCAATTGGTCCTGACGTCTCCGGTGACTGGCACGGTCCTGCTGCAATCGCCGACGTGAAGACAGTGCAAAGCCCCCGCGCCGGTGCAATGGGCGGGGAGCTGGAGAGGGGAGGGAAGGGGTCACACACATGGCCGGGAAGCAGAGGGGCGTAGGTGGGGTGAAACTGAAGGGACCGACAATCTGCACTGTGTATCGTGAGTCTACCGTGGGAACGTTTTAACTCAGCGGGCAGGCAGCAGCATATTGTCAATTATTAACCCTCCCGCGCAATATACCCTCACCTTCTCTTTTATGAATGGGGATTTAGTTCCCCTTTCTTCGAGGACCGACTGGAGGTTCCGCTGTCACCTCTGCGGGCCGCCCTCGGTGAATGTTTTCAAGGACCTTTCTTCAAGGACCGAAAAAATGGCCGCTATTCGGAGGTTTTCGTTATTTGGATCTTCGGATAAAAGGTTGTGCACCTGTAATTGGGACAAATGGATAACATGCTGCCATTTTCCAGAAACTAGCTCGGTGAATAATGTCCATTTGCTTTTGTAGGCATTAGTTGATGGTGAGATGTTGAAGCACTGGAGAAGTGTGCTGTTCCTCTTCCTCTTCCATATAAATTAGATCCATCAGTATAGGCAGACTGGCCTCTGTTTAATATTTCAGCCAAAGGGCAACATTTTTGACAATGCTCAAGACAGCATGTGGAAGAGCTCAGCAGTTCATGTGGAAGTATCTGAGGAGGTAAAAAGTGTATGTTGACATTTCCAGTTGAGACTGTGTCAGTCCTGTTTGACCCACTGGTTCTTCCATGTTCTGATTTTTGTTCCAAATTCCACCATTGTCTTCAATTTTGAGGTTTAGATGCTTTCTCAGTATAGGATATCAACTAGATTATATTCAAGGTCTGAATTGGCTGAATCTTATGGCATTATGCCGAAGTAAATCCCCGGGAGTCATTCTTTTATACTGTTCCTCCATAATTGCAAATTATTAATGGGAAGTCATCAATTATAAAATGATAGGTATTGGTACCTGTTCATACCTGGTAGCCAAAATTATTTTTACTTTCTCTTTTGGTTCCTTTCCTCCAACCCTTCCGCATAAGGCACCAATCATTCACAATCAAAAGGCAGCTTGTGTTCTTCCTGATATTAGTCAATACTGTGTATCCACTGTCTTAGCCTGTCAAAGATAGTGATTTAATGACAGGAATTTTATTTTTATTTTCTACAGTAAAGCAAAAGCATAAGTGTAAACCTATTGTGGGGAATTATGAATTTGAACTCTATATGCTGCACATCGATCAGGAATCTTACGATTTTTGGAGAAGGGGGAAGAGATGTATCTAAATTGCACTTCTATTTTAAGTCAGAACTTGTTATATTTGTGTGCTGGCTGAAATCTGACAACAGTCACTTCTGGGACTGTGTGTGCTTGTGTGTGTGTATAATTAATTTCTTACATCAATTCATATTCAGGAACAGACAATTTGGGAGAAATTATTGCTGTTGTAGAGATTGTATTTATGCCGTTTATAATTAAATACAGCTTTTTGCATTGCATTGCATAGAATTTGGGGTAGACACAAAATGCTGGAGTAACTCAGCGGGTTAGGCAGCATCTATGGAGAAAAGGAATGGGCGACGTTTCGGGTCGAGACGGTCTGAAGAAGGGTCTTGACCCGAAACGTCGCCAATTCCTTCTCTCCATAGATGCTGCCTCACCCGCTGAGTTACTCCAGCATTTTCTGTCTACCTTTGATTTTACCAGCATCTGCAGTTATTTCTTATACATAGAATTTAGGGACAGGTAATATTCTTTGTTAACTAAGGCGGCATAATTGCATATTCAGGGCAGACCCCTGATATCTTATTGGGAAGTTTGATTTAAATTGCTGCTTTACTCCATATGCTGAAGGCGATGCATCTATTGCATTATGTTCGTGCCCTTTTCACTGTTACCTCAACTTGACAGATTAATTTGATATATTTTTACATTTCTTAAAAACTGTTGCCTCATATCATAAAGAATAAATGTATTGGTAGACTTCAAATTCTGGAAATTGAGTTTCCATTTGCACAGGTACTATTGTGTGATTTTCATTATGATCCATAATTGAATAGAATTTTTAGCTTTGTCCATCAGTTTTATATCTCAAGTATAAAATGAGCTTATTGGATATGGGCGATGTTTTTCTTTCTCTGCAGCAAATCTTCAGTTTCATAATTCAGGTCATAAAAGGACATTAATGTAGATTGCAATATTGGTGACAGGAGTTACTGAGAAGTGTCACCTTTGTGAACTATTTGGGTTTATTATTGTCAAGTGGACCAAGGTACAAAAAAAGTTTTGTTTTGTGCACCATCCAATCAAATGGGATGATGCTGTACATGAATACAATCAGGCCAAACGCAAACACAATAGGTAAAGTAAAGAGAAAGATAGTGTGCGGAATATAGTTCTCAGCATTGTAGCTTAGCAGTTCCGGAGATCAATGCCTGCCGTGAGGTAGGTTGGAAAGTCTGTTACTATTTGCAGTATTGATTGCTGTTTTTAATGGAAGGAATATGCAAACATGAATTTCTTTCACATCCGTATATTCCCATACATTGTATCCTTTAACTAAAATCAGGGATGTTACAGAATAATTTGATACTGCAGCTCATGCAGAGGAAATCAAACTCAGCAGGAGGCAGTTAGAAATCAGTATGCAACATTTTTAAGCACATAAATGTTGCTCTGAGTAGAAATATAATTTATTGCAGTTGTATACTGAAAATGACCATCTATCTATCTATCTATTCTATCTATATTATTATATAAAAGTCTGTGGCTGCCGCCTACCGTCCGTCCGTCCGGCTGCCTTTCTTCCTTTTGATTTGTTTCCATCGTGTGATGTCACAATGCCCAAAGTTCACATATGTCCAATCGGAATAGATACATTTACATATGCCTTTGCAGGAGCCCCAGCCCATGGTGAACGTTCCATTGTGTGATGTCACAATGCCCAATGCTCAAAGACATTCTTGCCATAGAGGGAGTACAGAGAAGGTTCACCAGACTGATTCCTGAGATGTCAGGACTTTCATACGAAGAAAGACTGGATAGACTCGGCTTGTACTCGCTAGATTTTAGAAGATTAAGGGGGGATCTTATAGAAACCGATGTTGGGGATGTCCAGAACAAGGGGTCACAATTTAAGGATAAGGGGGAAATCTTCTAGGACCGAGATGAGAAAAACATTTTTCACACAGAGTGTGGTGAATCTCTGGAATTCACTGCCACAGAAGGTAGTTGAGGCCTGTTCATTGGCAATATTTAAGAGGGAGTTAGATGTGGCCCTTGTGGCTAAAGGGATCAGGGGGTGTGGAGAGAAGGCAGGTACAGGATACTGAGTTGGATGATCAGCCATGATCATATTGACTGGAGGTGCAGGCTCGAAGGGCCGAATGGCCTACTCCAGCACCTAATTTCTATGTTCCTAAGTCTCCCTCTTCTCACACCTCTCCCTCTCCCACCCATCCCTCTCTCCCCCACCCCCCTTCACTCTCTACCTTATCCCCTTCCCTCTCTCCCCCCGCCCCCTTCCCCCTACCCCTCTGTCCCTCTTCCACCACTCTCCCTACACCTCCCTCCCCACTCTACCACTTCTCTCCCTCACCCCACCCCTTTTCCTCCCCCACCCCTCTCTCTCCCCCTCCCTTCCCCCTCCCCCACACCCCTTCCCCCTACCCCTCTGACCCTCCCCACTCTTCCACCTCTCCCCCTCCCACTATCCCTCCCCCCTCTTTCTCCCCTCTCCCCCCCCCTCTCTCCCCCTCCCTCCACACTCTTACCCCTCCCTCCTCCTCTCCGTCCCCATCCCTCCCCCCCACATCTCTCTCCCCTCCCCATCCCTCTCTCCTCCCTCTCTTCCACTTCACTTCTCTCCCCCCTTCCCCCTCCACTCTCCCTCCCCACTCTTTCCCCTCTCCCCCCCCCCCCCTCTCCCCTTCCCTCCCTCCTCCCCTACCTCCCCATCCCCCCACCCCCTCACCCACATCTCTCTCCCCATCCCCCTCTCTCACCCCCTACCCCGCTCTCCTTTCCCTCCCAAATCTGTCCCGTTTCCTCCTCCTCCTCTCCCCTCCCTCCCCTCTTCTCATCCCCCCTCCCCCCACCTGTGTGTTTGGAGGGCGGATAATGTGAGTGTGATGCCTCAGCCCCCCCCCCCCCCCCCCCCCGCAAACGCCGTTGGGGAAACAGACCCAACGGGTCTGTACTTGGTCTAGTTATTATATAAAAGTCTGTGGCTGCCGCCTGCCGTCCGTCCGTCCGGCTGCCTTTCTTCCTTTTGATTTGTTCCATCGTGTGATGTCACAATGCCCAATGTTCACATATGTCCAATCGGAATGGATTCATTTACATATGCCTTTGCAGGAGCCCCAGCCCATGGTGAACGTTCCATTGTGTGATGTCACAATGCCCAATGTTCACATTTGTCCAATCGGAATGGATTCATTTACATATGCCTTTGTAGGAGCCCCAGCCCCTGGTGAACGTTCCATCGTGTGATGTCACAATGCCCAATGCTCAAAGACATCGTTGCCATAGAGGGAGTACAGAGAAGGTTCACCAGACTGATTCCTGGGATGTCAGGACTTTCATATGAAGAAAGACTGGATAGACTCGGCTTGTACTCGCTAGATTTTATAAGATTGAGGGAGGATCTTATAGAAACTCCTGATTACATTTCGTCGTGTTTATGTACACATTTTTAATCAAATCCTTCTCACCCCTCCCCCCCCCAATATTTAAAAAAAAACTGGCTACTCACACATAGAAGCAGCCACAGCCCCAGCCCCTGGTGAACGTTCCATTGTGTGATGTCACAATGCCCAATGCTCAAAGACATTGTTGCCATAGAGGGAGTCCAGGGAAGGTTCACCAGACTGATTCCTGGGATGTCAGGACTTTCATATGAAGAAACACTGGATAGACTCGGCTTGTACACGCTAGAATTTAGAAGATTGAGGGCGGATCTTATAGAAACGTACAAAATCCTTAAGGGGTTGGATAGGCTAGATGCAGGAAGATTGTTCCAGATGTTGAGGAAGCCCAGAACAAGGGGTCACAGTTTAAAGATAAGGGGGAAATCCTTTAGGACAGAGATGAGAAAAACATTTTTCACACAGAGAGTGGTGAATCTCTGGAATTCTCTGCAACAGAAGGTAGTTGAGGCCAGTTCATTGGCTATATTTAAAAGGGAGTTAGATGTGGCCCTTGTGGCTAAAGGGATCAGGGGGTATGGAGAGAAGGCAGGTACAGGATACTGAGTTGGATGATCAGCCATGATCATATTGAATGGTGGTGCAGGCTCGAAGGGCCGAATGGCCTACTCCATCACTTAATTTCTATGTTTCTAAGTTTCCCTCTTCTCACCCCTCTCCCTCTCCCACCCATCCCTCTCTTCCCCACCACCCTTCACTCTCTACCCCACCCCTTCCCTCACTCCCCCCGCCCCCTTCCCCCTACCCCTCTGTCCCTCTTCCACCACTCCCCCTACCCCTCCCTCCCCACTCTTCCACTTCTCTCCCTCACTCCACCCCTTTCCCTCCCCCACCCCTCTCTCTCCCCCTCCCTTCCCTCTCCCTCCCCTCTTTCCCCCCACCCCTTCCCCCTACCCCTCTGACCCTCCCCACTCTTCCACCTCCCCCCTCCCACTATCCCTCCCCACTCTTTCCCCCCTCTCCCCCCACCTCTCTCCCCCTCCCTCCACACTCTTCCCCTCCCTCCACACTCTCACCCCTCCCTCCTCCTCTCCGTCCCCATCCCTCCCCCCCACATCTCTCTCCCCTCCCCATCCCTCTCTTCCACTTCACTTCTCTCCCCCCTTCCCCCTCCACTCTCCCTCCCCACTCTTTCCCCTCTCTCCACCCATCCCTCTCCTCTTCCCTCCCTCCTCCCCCCCCTCCCTCATCCACATCTCTCTCACCATCCCCCTCTCTCACCCCCTACCCCGCTCTCCTTTCCTTCCCAAATCTGTCCCGTTTCCTCCTCCTCCTCTCCCCTCCCTCCCCTCTTCTCACCCCCCCACCCCCCACCTGTGTGTTTGGGGGGTGGTTAATGTGTGTGTGATGCCACCGCCCCCCCCCCCCCCCCCCGCAAACGCCATTGGGGAAACAGACCCAACGGGTCTGCACTTGGTCTAGTATTTACTTATTTTTAGATGGCATTAAAAAATCATATCGCAAGATAGCAAAGCTGAATATTGTTGATTTTCCTTGTTATTTTAGCAATCTGAAGAGGAAGCTGTTGCTTACCTGGAACAGAGTGATGGGGAAGAAAGTTTTGATCCATCTGATCTTCCTGATCCTGATAAATACAGAGATTCTGAGGAGAATGATGACAGTGGTGCGTCGGAATCCGAAGAAAATTGCAGGTTAGTTCACTTTTCTGCAGTGGATCTTTGCTTTTTCATTTCATACCGAAAACTGTTTTGCTCTTGCTCAAAAGTGAATAGGACTCCTATGAATATGTTCCCTGAATACCAGTAAATAGTTCAGTTACCAATATATTTAAAAGTTCCAAGACCCAGTATTTTCAGTGTATTTGGTAATCTACACACCAAAGGAAGAAACTGGTGTTTAGAGCTTGTGCCAAATTATATTGCCAGCAACAAATGTAAATAGAAACTTAACGAAATGGAAAATGGAACATTTAAGTCACGCTCCAGTAAGTATATTGGTGGCAATACCAGTCTTGGATAAAGCACATTTAAAGACTTTAAGATGTATGGAAGTCACCAGAATGATTTGTACAATGTAGAATGATTTGTCCAATGACTGAGTTCCTTTGCAGCTACAGTGAAGGTATAGGATATTGAATTCAGTTACTTTCTAAATAATTGCCATTTAGGCAATCTGTGCATTGTTTTTGTCAAAAAATTCTTCCATTGTTCTTATAATTTTTCTCTGGTTCTGATAGGCAAGTACTTGCTTAATTTAACATTTTGCCTTTGTTATGGAAAATGTCTGTGTTCTGCTGGCATTATTAATTTTGTTGCTTTTCTTTTTAGTTTGTTTTTCTATCATCATTATGTGTCGGTGTTTGTCTTTATGATTGTTTGTGCAAAATGTAACTCAAGGCTTTCATATATTAATGTTATATGTAATATTGAAAAACATGCAGGAATGTTTGTCTGAAGAAGGGTCCCAACCCGAAACGTCACCTATCCATGTTCTTCATAGATGTTGCATGACTTGTTGTTACTCCAGCACTTTTTGTCCTTTTGTATATTAACCGGCATCTGCAGTTCTTTCTTTCTACATATGGAATGTTTGTTGATGATGCTTTACTGCTGAGGTATTGTATATGTCCTAAAAATGCCACTTGTCTTTGTTCTTTTCAGTGTCCCTAGTTCACAGTGCAGAGAGCTATTCTGAGATTTGTACTAGTACACCCCTCCCCCCTCTCCCCCCACTTATACCCGATCTTAATTCCGGCTTGATAATTGCAAAGTGCCTTGTTCACAGCCTTTAGGCTGAATTGCTGATTTAATGATTGAATGCATTTTCCCAAATGCTATAAAATCATTTTTCATACAAACAGTCAGCACCTGCAGTCAGGATCCTACAAGGGTCTCTGATGCTGTGCCACCATGCTGCCCAATATTTCACTTCATTAACTACTTGTTGACTTTCTGGGGAAAGTACTCTCACAATGTTGTTGGGAAGTGAGATTTTAGATCCAAAGATAATGAAGGAACAGTGATGTATTTCCAGGTGCGAGAGGTGAGGAATGTGCAGGTGATAATGTTTTAGTTTTCCTTTGACCTTGGTGGCAGAGCATGCTGGTTTGGAAGATGCTGTTGAAGTTGCCTGGGTAACTACAGTGCATAATGTAGGTGGTGTTACTGCAGCTAATGTGTGACAGTGCTGTAGAGCATGAATGTTTAGGGTGTTGACGGGGTGACAGTCAATCAGGTGCTTGCTGCTCGATATTCATGAGAATCATGGCATTGTACTCCGTGTTTCTGTATTTCCTTTGGACATAGGAGGAGGCCCATTGATTCAATGCCACTGACAGACCTATCACATGTTTTCACCTCCTCTAACCTATTCTCTTCACATTCCCATCACCTTGCCCCACCAATCATCTACCCTCCAGCGGTAATTAATTACAGTGTCTAATTAACCTATCATCCCATAGCCCTTTGGAATACGGGAGGAATCCCATGTGATCACAGGGAGAAAGTTTAAACACTACACAAACAGTGGCAGAGTTGAGTATTGAACCGATCTAGCTGTGCTACTGTACTGCCCTCATCCAGGTGACGAGAATATATTCCAACGCGCTCCTGATTTGTTGTTTGTCAATGCTGGAAAGGCTTTTGGGTATCAGACGAAAGTTACTCAGCACCAGATGACCAGACTCTGATCTGTCCTTGTAGCATGGTACTTAAGTTCATAAGTTAGAGGAGTAGAATGGGGCCATACGACCCATCAAGTCTACTCCGCCATTCAATCATGGCTGATCAATCTTTCCCTCACAACCCCATTCTCTTGCCTTCTCACCATAACCCCTGACTGATTAAGAATCTGTTAATTTGTGCCTTAAAAACACCCTATGACGGCTTCCACAGTCGTCTGTGGCAATGAATTCCACAGATTCACCACCCTCTGACTAAAGAAGTTCTATTTTCCTTTTGAAAAGTACATCCTTTTATTCTGAGGCTGTAAAGAAGACTATGAAATGGATGACTTTTTAACCTTAATCGGAATTTTAAGTTACTCATTCACTGTAACTCAGTTATTCCGATGCTTCATAAAATATTAAAGACCCTATTGTCACAAAGCAGCAAACTCTCCAATGCTCCTGGAGCAGCTGTTTGGGAATTTTATTGGAGATTGAAAGAAAACTGAACATTGTTGAACAAGGCAGAATTGTCCTATTTTCTACAGTGGGGGATCATGCACAGTTCTAAAATACACTATGCAAATATTATTTTATTGAAAGCTTGTAGATATTTTGTGATGGCTCACAGATGGTGTAGTACACAGCTTGTAGGAATAGGGTTTCGGAGGGCTATTCAACTCTGCACCTGCTGCTTCCTTAACTTCCTGCTGGCAATTCTTCAGTGTTGCTGAAGTGATTAATCTTCATTGAGATGTATGTGATCTTCAGTGCTAACTGTAGAGGATGCTTTCTGTTTCTGTTTGAAATCACCGAGGAACTAATTACACAGTTCAAAGTGAATTGTTTAGCAATATGATAAAGCTAAAATTTAAGTAAAACAAGGAACTGCAGATGCTGGTTTACAAAGAAAGACACAAAATGCTAGAGTAACTTAGCCGGTTAGGCAGCATATCTGGAGAACGTGGATAGGTGATTTTTCAGACTGAAGAAGGGTCCCAAACCGAAAAGTCACATCCATCTTCACCAGAGATTCTGCCTGACCCGCTGAGTTACCCCAGCATTTTGTGTCTAAAATTTGTTTGTTCTTTAAATCAATTTTACAAATATTTAAAAAACAAAATTTTTGCTTGCCAAATTGTCGAATAATATAGAAAATAAGGCAGACGCTTATGGTTTTCCATAAATTAACTCCTTGGGTATGAGTTTAGAATTTGGAGATACAGCGTCAAAACAGCCCCTTTGGTTCACCGAGTCCACGCCGACCACCATCGATCACCTGTACACTAGTTCTATGCTATCCCATCCTATACACTATGGGCAATTTACAGAGGCCAATTAACCTACAAACCTGCACGTCTTTGAAATGTGGGAGTAAACCGGAGCACTTGAAGAAAACCCACACGGACACAGGGAGAATGTATGGAGAATATATGGACTTCGCATAGAGAGCACACAGATCTCTGGCACCATGAAGGAACAGCTCTACTGCTGCGCCACTATGTGTTGCACTTTATATGTGGGGTCTTTGATTGTAGATCACCTGATGTGATTATTTAGGGGTTAGTTGGAGAGCTAGATAGGGCTCTTGAGGATAGTGGAATCAGGGAATATGGGGAGAAGGCAGGAACGGGGTACTGATTGTGGATGATCAGCCTTGATCACATTGAATGGCGGTGTTGGCTTAAAGGGCCGAATGGCCTACTCCTGCACCTCTTGTGTATTGTCTATTTTTCAGAACCAGTGTATTTTGTAGTTTGTTTTATATAAGATGCCTTTTAGCTGCAGTTTTAGTTCTGGATGTTTTTTTGATTCCAAGTTGTTTTGTAAAGCTTAGTTACCTTGTATTTGCTATGGTTTTGTCTCAAATTAATATGCCAACAAATGAGTGTGACATCATAGAGAAAACAGTAGCGGCTTGATCTTGTTCCAATGTTTATTGAATATCGTCATTTAATTCCGTAATTCCTCCTTTTATCATATCCCATTATAACAAAACAATTATCGATTTCAGTCTTAAAGCAGTGGAGCAACAATGGGTCAGGCAGTATTTGTGGAAAGAGTGGATAGATCCTGACCGGAAACATTCCTGTCGATTTCCTCCACTGATGTTGCCTAACCTGCTGAGTTCCTCCAGAATGTTGTGTTTTATGCAAGGCTACAGCATCTGCAGATCTTTGTGTTTCCATTTCTACAGTTGCTGGTATTACCGAATCAGTTACTGCTACAATTGAAAGCATTGTCAGCCATCCCTACTGTGACTCTCTGGGTACAGGGTAATTGCCCAGCAGTTACAACTTAGGTAGTTAAAAAGGTGGGCTACATCATATAATTGTGGAACAAGTTAAATGTGCTCATGTATATTAGAGCAATCAGGTGAGAGTGAGGTTATTGATATATCCTGATATTTGATCTCAGCTTAATCATTATTCTTCATATCTACTTTTCCTGGTTTTCATTAAAACACAATTCAATACACCACACATAATTGGCATCATGAGGTTACTTCCCACTTATCCTTGCAGAGAATATAAGTATAAACATAGCAAAGCCAAAACAGCAATATGCTGTAAAACCATCCTTATCATTTATACTTACAGCTTTAGCACAGGTGACAAGCAGATTAATGTAAAAAATAATCCAGTCTCTTTATAATATATATATATATATCTAATATACATAGTCAAATACATATAAAACACACATTTTATATTACTTAAAATATTTGTAGCATATCATATGAGTGCAGCAAGGTTGTGAATTGTATTGTGTTTCTTTATAGTCCAGAAATCACCTACATAATTTCTTATTTCAACTTAATTTGATTTCTCAAAGAAAAATAATCTGTTAATTGTGATTTATTTTAAGTTTTACTCGACTAAGTGGGGTCCCTGTCCCACGGGAGGCCTGATCCCCCAACCCAACCCTTTCCCCAACGCAATATTCCACCACTCACCCATAGCCCCCAACTGTGCAGGCGCGGCTCATTTCCCCTCATCCCCAGCACTCTCTCCCCTTCCTCTTCTTTCCCCTCTCCTCCTCCGCTCCCCCAATCCCTCCCTCACCTCTCCCCCCCTCCTTTCCCCTACCTTCAGTCACTCTCTCCCTCCCTCCATCCCTCCCTCCATAACTCCACTTCCCTCCCTACACCCTTCCTATCCCTCTATCCCCCACTTCCCCACTCCTCACCACCCCCTATCCCCCCCACTATCCCTCCTCACCTCCCCCACTGCCCTCCTCTCCCTCTATTCCCCACTTCCTACCTCCCCCACTCCCCCCTCCTCTCCCTCTATTCCCCCTCCTCCCCCACTCTCCCTCCTCACCTCACCAGGATCTCGAGGTTGCCGCTCCTCTCCCTTCTTGGGTGCCCCGGAGGAGCATCAGCCTTCGGCGCTCTCACAGCCTGGCTCAGCACCCAGGCCTCGGATCCTCAGCAGAGGTGGGCGGGTGCTTGTGACTGACAGCGGATGCAGCCAATTAGTGCGGCGATAGTGCAGGAAGGGGCGTCGCCGTTCCAGCAGTGACTGACAGGGGAGGAGACCAATCTGCGCATGCACAGTTTTAAAGATTTTTAAACCTTTATAACTTTTAAAATATACCACCGATCAGAACTAAACTTGTTGCACTTGCAGCACAGGAGAATGGTAAGGTGGCAAAAAATCGTAGCGCTATCGTGTACCGTTTTTGTGCAACTGTTAAAAAAGATGAGAGTTTTAGTTATGTTTTACTAAAACAAATGAAAATGTATATATTTTATTGATCACCTGCTTTGTAGCATGCACTCACATGGGCTGTGGCATTGAGAACTGTTAGTAGTTTGAAAAGTATGACAAGAAATTTAAATATCTTGAATAAAATGATTTAATGGAGCCCCAAGGAAAAATAAACATACTTTGATGTTGGATAATAATTGAGTTTAATTTTCCATGGGCTATTTGAAGAGATCCAAGTTCTCATTAACATATCTAAAATACAATAAGAAGGAAATATTGCATATGGGTTTGTAAACTAAACTTTAAGGAGAAAGGACACAAAGTGTTGGAGTAACACAGGCAGGCAGCATCTCTGGAGAATATGGATAGGTGATTTTTCAGTCTGAAGAAGGATCCCGACCCGAACGTCATCTATCCATGTTCTCCAGATGTGCAGTCTGATCTGCTGAGTTACTTCAACACCTTGTGTCCTTTTGTGTAAACCAGCGTTCGCAGTTCCTTGTTTCTCAAGGGCATGTCCTACTTGGGCGTCATTTGCGCGTCACGCAGATGGCGCGCGATGATTTTGAGAATCCCAAAATCCTGACGCACAAATGATCTTGCGTGAATGACGCTCAAATAACACCCAAGTGGGACAGGCCCTTAAGCTTTAAGGAGACTTTGCTAAGCGAGATAAAATTTAACGGATCAAACTGCTTCATGAAGGCTCATTAAAAATGTTTGAAATGTGTAAGCAATGTTCGAGAAGAAGGGGAATTGCTCTGGGAATCCTGAAAGTTGCACATGAAGCGACAAATGTTAAAATCTATCCACTGAAGCAGATGCACTGAAAGAAATTGCAATGGCAAACTGCCTGCACAAAGACCTCTTTCTGCAACCCTTTTGTCCTCTCCTCTGATGAGCAAAGTTTATGAATGGATAACGTCCATCCACCCACATATTAACCTCTTCTGCAATTCTGAGGTTTGCCTCAGTTCAGTCTGGTGCCCAGTGGCAAACTCAAAATGCAGAAAGCTTAGTTAAGTCTGGTATTTACAGTGACCATCAATCACCTACTTCATCTTGTTGTGTGCATTTGCAATGGTTGATCACTTCATCCTCCATCATCTTTTCCTCTCATTTCTGTGTGTACCTCTTGTATGATTCCACTTCTCTCTGTCCCTCTGTGATCAGTACAACTCTATCAATTGCACATGGTCCAAAATTTTCCAAAATGTATATCTCCATATTAGTCAGTAACATCATTCATTGATAAGAGCTGAGCATACTCGAGTAAAATTATGGCATCCATATCTAACTTTCCAGCATTTCCGATAATTCTTAATGCCAAGTATGGATGTACCAAAGGTTCCTGCATTTGAGCATAACACAATTAATGCCATTAAGGTCATAAGGAATAGGAATGGAATTAGGCCATTTAGGACCCCTCCCAACCTAACCATGGACTGTTTGCCCACCTCCCATCAGGGAGGCGGTACAGGAGCCTCAGGTCTCGTACAAGTAGGATGAGGAACAGCTTCTTCAACAACACTATCACATTGCTGAACTCGGAGTCCCGCCGATAGATTTCTCCAGTCTCTCCGTCCAAATTGTTTGCTTATTCTGTATTTTTATTTCTATATTGCACTATTACTACGAACAGACGCTAAACTGTATTTCGTTGTACCCATACTTGTATCTGTGCAGTGACAATAAAGTTGAATTGAATTGAATTGAATGGAATTAAGCCATTTAGCCCATCAAGTCTACTCCGCCATTCAATCATGGCTGATCAATCTCTCCCTCCTAAACCCATTCTCCTGCCTTCTCCCCATAACCTCTTACACCTGTTCCTTTTGCTCCCTGTTGAAATGGCATACGTTCCCAATGATTCTTGGCTTTGGTTGAATTAAATTATATGGTCTTTGCATGGCTAGTAAATGATCTTCAAATTATAAAAAGTCAGCGATAAGAAATCCTAAATTTAAGATGTTCCAAAAAGGATAATATAGTTTAATATAGCCAGAAATATAGTTAAATGAAGTTTGACATTTGTAAGCAGGATAACAGGGTTAATTGTAAGGTGCTCTAGATAAAAGCAGGCACAAGCACGATGAGTCAGCAGATCTCCTTTTTGCATGGTAATGATCTGAACTTAATTACCGCCTTGTTACCAAGACACTTGCCTTTCACTATGACATTACCAAATATGCAATCTTCTGTCTCACCAACTTCATTTCCATAATCTTACTGCCGCTAATTTACATCTAAACATCAATGTGACATATGATTGCAGTTTTGGCAAAGAGAACAGAAACCTAATAATGTGCACCTGTAGTGTAAGCATCTAGTCTGGAAATATTATGTTGCCATTATCCATTGTGTTTCTCCCTTCAGTGAGCAAATTCAAACCAGTGTTAAGTGTACCGGTTGCATAAAACACAAGGTTATATTAAAATCATTGAAATGTAAAATAAAATCTATTGAAATAAAACAGACAATTGTGGAAATAATGCTGTCTGACGTGTGGAGTATTTCCAGCATTTTCTATTTTCGTAGCAGTGAAGCAGGTTCTATTTCCCATTAAACGCCTTGGCTTTCTCTCAGTACAAGGAAGCCTGTGCTGATTTTTTGGCCTAGATCTAGAATCATAGAAATTTACAGTACAGAAGGTGGTCTCTCAATTGATGGTGATCATATCAGACAAAAAGTAGGTGGTTAGTTTGCAATTGCGAGCCTGTAGGTTAAGATTTGTCAGCAAAGTGCATTTTAAATATGATGAAGGTTTATGCCTCCACCAGCTTTTCGGCTGCACCTTTCTTTCAATGAAAAGCAATTTCCTCCCATTACTGCCATTTTAATTTTACCATTATCTTCAAGCT
The DNA here is from genome assembly GCF_010909765.2 of Amblyraja radiata. Lineage (NCBI taxonomy): Eukaryota > Metazoa > Chordata > Chondrichthyes > Rajiformes > Rajidae > Amblyraja > Amblyraja radiata. The sequence continues at coordinate 47,220,902 of NC_045961.1, forward strand.
ATGTTTCATACTTTCAACTTCTTTGATATGCGAGGTAGATCTTTTTATATTCAACCAGTCTCAACGTCCCAATTTTATAACATGAAAATAATCCCAGCCAATCTCACCTCATAGCTTTTCCGAGTTCTGCTAGAATCCTCGTAAATCACCATCTCAGTCCTTTTGTCATGGCATCACATCCCTCCTACAATATGGAGGTGAGACTGTTCCTTATGTTCACGCTACTTAGCCTTAATGAATGTTCCCTACAATTCTAGTAAAATGTCTGTGTATGTGCCTTTATTGGCAGCGGCATAGAGAACATAACCTACCCTTTAGGAATTTTCAAACTCAGCCCAACATGCAGTCCAAGATTACTGCATTCATTTACACATGTCAGTATCTTACTGCAATAGACTTTACATTATTTCCTTGCCTTGTTCCCTCTCCACAATGCTTTATGTTGCATTTCTCTATATTGAATTTCTTTTGTCACTCGTTTTTGTTTTTTCTTCCTTCCTTCAACTATCTTGCTACAGTTATTGTGAACAATTCAATTGCAGTGAGAGTAAAGGAAGATAACTAAAGGGCCTGTTCCACTTAGGCGACCTTATTTGCGAGTTCAGGAGACTCTGCGCTCGCCACATGTTCGTAGGTGGTCTCTGGTGAGTCTCCTTCATGGTCGAGAGGAGTTCCCGCATGGTGGTAGTGCAGTGGTAGTGGGGTTGCCATGTCGTTGTAGGTAGTCGAGGTAGCCGTAGGAAATCTCCTTTGCTGACCGGGCATTTTAATTGGCTCATTGGGGGGAAAAAAACATAAATATGAGTTTTCAGAACCAAGGAAAACCGACCGGTAATGTTAAATGCCCGCTAAACTTCACAGCTGTGTACCTGTGGCTTATTAAAAGTTGTCTGGCTTCTTAAAAGTGTCTCCACACCTTCTCCCACCTTCTCCCCCCTTCTCCCCCCCCCCCGCTGTTTTAAAGGACTTACCGTACACTGTGCTAGCGGTCTTTAACCTTCCTGTTCATCGCGGGTATCACCTTGGCTTTGTACCGTGTGAATTTCCGACAACGTTCTCCCGCTTTCCATGGCCCTCGCCTTTGCGATGTGTGTGTGTGTGTGTTTGTGTGTGTGTGTGTTCCGCGCTGATGGTCGTTCCAGCTCGCGATTTTTCAGGCGTGTGCCCCCGAGCTTGAAGGTCGCAGACAGTCCGCTGAAAAGTCGCGTAAGTGGGACAGGTTCTTGAGGAACTATGTGAGCACAGACAAATGCTCCTTCTTTCTGCAATGATGTAGGAGGAAACCAGAGCACCCAGACGAAACCCACATGATTACAGGGGTGTGGGTAATCCCACGTGAAAACTCCATGCAGACCTGAGGTCAAGATCAAATCCGGGTCTCTGGTGCTGTAAGGCAGCAGCTTTACCACCTGCGCCACTGTATCGCTGATTACACTAAATTGGAAGAAGTACAAATGGTGGCTTGGAAAGAGCGTTGAGCTCCTGTGCAGTGAGGAAGGCAAAAGGTGAATGGGATACTACTGGGAGCATCAGAAATTTCAGAGAAAATATGTTGACTATGTAGGTGTGTGGGATGAAAAGGGAGATCCTGACTTGGTTCTGCGTCTGTGGGCCTGCAATGGATCCTGATCTGAAATTAAGATAGAAAAGTTGAGGTAGAGAGTGGAAGAGTCCAGTAAGGGCAGGTTGGAAATTGGCCACAATATTGATACAACCTTCCAACTTAGTGGAAGAGTAGGAAGGGGAACAGATAAACTTATTAGTGTGCTGAAAAATAAGAGGTCAGGGCGGGATCCCAAGTTAGTTGCAGGAGTGCAAGGAAAGACCCACTATCTCACCAAAATAATAGACATAATTGAGTTCCCATTCCCATCCTTTTTTAATTTGGAGGAAGGAAGCGGGGGATTACGAGACCAAGTTCAACCAAAGGAAGGAGGTTGTGCTGAGAGTAGGGACACTGATTTAGGTCTCTTTTCAGGAAAGAAGCAAAGACCCCTTGGGCTGTTCTGGTGGCGAATATTCTGGAGGAATTAGACATCTGAGATTCACTGCTTCTGAAATAAGGCAAAGTATTGGAAGCACTCTTCAAGCCTGGTTGCATATGTGAAGAGAGAAAACTGTTAACCTTTCAGATTGCTGGAAACTCCTTGACTTGAAGCATCAGTTCTGTTTCACACTCCAGTTTCTGCTCAGTTTTTAATAATTTTTGGCAAAATCAGATTCCCAAAATCTGCAGTTTTTTGCTTATCAATTATTTTACAAATTTTACTAATTTATTCCCTCTTAATTTTTACCTCAGACTTTTTAACTTTTTCTTTCAATGCAACAACCACTTTTGCCACAGTCAAACCTGAGCAGAACAGTTAATTTGCACAGTCCAGCATGAGGTGGGTGAAAAAGTCACGTGTCTACGTTAAGTGTTTGTAATCCATAACATTTTAATACAGCGTAATTGAACATCGAATTTTCAGGCCACAAATACTGCATTTATATTATTTTATTAGCCGATTTATTGAGTTCACTGACCATCAATCCTTCATAATATGCATTATTTATGACTAGTAGTTCAATACCATTCCCTTAAAAATATAATTGTGCTCTTAGTCGGGTGAGGATTGACCTTCAGCTCTAAGTGGCTCTGGCAGTCCTGTGGCATAATTTCCAGACTGCATGATTACCTGGTGTTGCAGGATTGATGACATCTGCTACAAAATACTAGTTTTCAGTTGCACAGAGCAGCTGATTGGAATACAATAGAAATACAGGTTTCAGTATTCATTGTTCAGGGCAGCACAGTGGTGATGGCGACACATTGACGCATCTAGTAGAGCTGCTGCCTCAAAAGTGCCCGAGACCTGGGTTCGATCCTGACCCCGAGTGCTGTCTGTGTGGAGTTTGCACATAATCACTTTGACTGCGTGGGTTTCCTTGGGGTGCTCTGGTTTCCTCCCATATCCCAAAGATTTGGAGGTTGATTGGCCTCTGTAGAACTAGTGTGAACGGGTGATAGATGGTTGACGTGGACTCAGTGTGCTGAATTGCACTCCGTCACACACCTTATAACTCAATCACTTAACTTGCCTGCATTTTGTAGACCATATATCTCACTGCTGAATATCCTTGTATCATCATCAAACTCGAATATGTTATCAACAAATCATGTTTTAACAAACTCATTAATTGAAAATGGTGACTACCTGAGGGCCATTACCAATCCCAGTTGCGCTCTATTAATAGTTGCGACCAACACCACAGCACTGGTCAAGAGAGCCCAACAGCGACTACACCCTCTCCGAAGACTACGGAAAGCAGGTCTCCCCACTACACACCTACGAACTTTTTATAGGGGGACAATCGAGAGCACATTAACCTACGGCATCACTTCCTGGTTCGGGAGCTGCAAGGCGTACGAACGGCACCAACTAGACAGGATTGTGAAGACCGCCAGCAGGATTATTGGTGCTCCACTCCCTTTCCTGCTGGACATATACATGAAGAGATGTATCAGCAGAGCCATCTCCATCATCAAAGACCCCTACCACCCATCGCATCACATATTCTCCATCCTGCCATCTGGGAAGAGGTACAGGAGCATTAGCTGCAAAACCAGCAGGATGCTCCTCAGCTTCTTCCCGCAGGCTATAAGACTGATAAACGGACTTTGCCCCCTGCCAAAGTATCGCGCACCAACCACCAACCTGGACACACTGCAGCAGAGCCACTGTCGTGCCGCTGCCGATCAGAACGCCTGTTGATGTTTAGTAGAGAGTAGAGTGTTTAATTTGTTCATGATATATGTATTTTTATTTCTATTTATTTTTTACTGCACACTGAATGGACACTGGTTGAGCAACGTTTTTTTGTTTCCTCTGGGTATGTGAGTACTCAGGAAAATGACAATAAAGATATACTATACTACTACTATACTATACTATAACAGTTTAACCTCAAAAATGCCTGTTTATTCCTCTTGTTTGTTCTTTGCCTTCAGTCAATGCCAACTCTTTGCATCTTTTATTACACAACAATTTTTCATTGAATAATTTTACAAATCCTAATTGAAATCGGGATTTAATCCACCTGTTTCCCCTTATCAATCTTTAGATTTAAAACTTTAGAGATACAATGTGGAAACAGGCCCTTCAGCCCACTTAGTCAGCGCCGACCATTAATCACCCCTTAAACTAGCACTACACACTAGGGACAATTTTACCATTTTTACTGAAGCCAATTAACCTACAAACCTGTACGTCTTTGGAGTGTGGGGAGGAAACTGGAGCACCTGTAAAAAGCCCACACGGTGACAGGGAGAACATGCAAACTCCAACAGACAGGAGTCAGGATCGAACCTGGGTCTCTGGAGCTGTAAGGCACCAACTCTACCATTGCTCCACTGTGCTGTCCCTCAAATCACATCCCCACATGGGATATGATGGGAATATTTTCATATGCATCTCTCCAAGAGACTTGGTTAGTTTTGCACCATTTTTTTTTACAGATATATAGAAGATATTGATACCCATTTATATGTTTGTGTAATTTACTGACATAATTTGTAACCTTCCTCTTTATAAATTGCTTAGTTAATTTTGGTTTTGAGGATAACTCTCTTGGCTTACAGATTTTGCCTATATTAGAGGCCTTTATTATTCTGTTGTCATCGTCAAACTGACAGCTACCCTCCTGGACAGCATGCACTGAGTCTAAATGTGACATTTCAAATGTCACGATCTGATCACGAAACTCATCAAAAACCTGAATTATATGTTACTGGTCCAAACAGTTCATCTCCTCACTTGATTATCTCTCGTGAGTTATTTAAGAAGCTGGGAGTGATGAGATTAGTGCTAATATATTTTACCTCACATAGCAGATTGCTGAGACAGATCAATGAAAGGTGATGTGTAGGCTCTTATTTCATAAAGCTCTAATATTCATCTTTATTTAACAACTCGGTCAAATCCTGCTTGTTAGTTTTCACAATGAGGTGGCAAACTGTTAGAACATAACATAATTATTGTAAGCATTGGCAAGAAGCGGTCATTTCTCTGTGTGATGGTGAGCTGTGTGAAAGTCCTTGTGATAGACTATATTTTACTGGATTTAGGAGTCTTCAATAATTGTAGTTTTTATATTAGAGTTCTCACTTTCAAGAGTCAAGTATTGAGGGTGGAATTTAACAAGACACCTCAATTCATTCAGTCTGTGGAGCTGTATATTGGGGACTACATCTTTCAAATGGGTACTGCTCATTTTATTGATTTTATTAGGGCGTACTGAGACAATGTGCACCTGTAAGCAATAATTAAACTCAAGCATGAAAAACTGAATTTGGTGGAAAACAGAATTTAAAAAGAAAATAATTGTTTTGAATTAAATTTAAGAAAAAGAGTAATGAGAAGGATTATAACTTCCGTTCCTTCCTCTCACAATTCCTCTCTCAATACCTGTCTTTTGTTTCCTTACAGCTAGGAGGTATTTGAGACAGGTACTATAACAGCATTTAAAAGACTCTTGGACAGGTACATGGATAAGAAAGGTTTGGAGGGATATGGGCCAAACGCAAGCAAATGGCACTGGATTGAGCATCTTGTTTGGCATGAATGAGTTGGACTGAAGGGTCTGTATCTATATAACTGTGTAACTGTGACTCGAATGATCATACGGTCAGGGGTGACAAATCAGCTTTTTTGCCATTCAATTGGATGGCAAATTCAGTTGCATACCTTGCTGGAGATGCGATGTTTCCGGGTCGTGTCTCCGGTCGCTTTGCGGCCTATCATTGATGGAGCTGGAGGCCTCCTCGGACTGACTTGGGCCCCACCATGAGGCGCGGACTTAATATCGGAGCCAATCCCTTGCCTGGAATCGCTCCAACTGCGGCCTGCGGACTTACCATCAACAGCTCACAGTCTCGGGAGAGGCTATTCGGGAGCTCCGACAAACGCAGAGGCTTGACCAGCCCCGACGTGGGGTTCGATCGCCCGGCGCAGGGGACGTGACATCCCCCCGATGTAGGAGCTGGATCGCCTCGACGCGGAGGGCCCAAAACGGCGCCAGCTACGAGAGTGAAGAACAACCCGTCAACAGAGGGCTCGAGACCCCTGACCGTAGGAGAGCTAAGGGAGGAGATGGAACTTTTTTTCGCCATCCATCACAGTGAGGAATGTGGAGTCTCTGTGGTCGATGTTTATGTTAAAATGTGTTTTGTGTGTTCTGTTGCTTTTTATTGTATGACTGACTTAGCAAATGAAATTCCTCATATGTTGCAAAACATACTTGGCTGATAAAATATTATTGTGATTGTGATTGTAAAAGAAACAAAGTGGGGCATGAGGAATATTGTTTTTACACTGGGGTGGTTACTATCTGGAATGTGCTGCAAGGATGGCAGTGCAGATAAGTTTAATTGCTGCATTCAAAATAGAATTGGCTAATTATCTGAAAGGAACGGGAAAGGGAACAAGCTGATTTGCTCTACAAAATAACTGATATGGACTTGATGGGATGAATGGCCTTCCTTGCTGTAATCAACATCTGTTGGGCAATGGTGCTTATTGAAAGACTATTCTAAAAAAATCCCTATCTCATTTTAAAGATTGGTATAGATATGATTTCTATCAGTTATGGATTTAAGTATAATTTTCATCCACACATTGCATTCCATCTCTCATAGTTTTTCCTACTCCTTTAGAATCAAAGAGTCATAGCGCACAGAAACCGGCTCTTCGGCTCAGTTCGTTGATGCTGTCCAAGATGCCCCATCTCAACGATCTATTTTGCATGTTTCCCTCTAATCTTGTCCAAATGCCCAAAATGTTATTGTACCTGCTTCAACTACTTCCTCTACTACTATCTCATTCCATATACTCATCACGCTCTCTGTGAAAAAACTTGCATCTTTCCCCTCTCACCTTAATGGGCCTGTCCCAGTTAGGTGATTTTTTGGGCAACTACAGGCGACTGCCGCCAAATTTTCAACATGTTGAAAAACTTTCGGCAACAATTTTTGTTGTCGTAGGTTGCCGTAGGTGTTGTCGTGGGTTGTCGTAGGTGCTGTCATAGGGTGTCGTAGGTGAATTCCATTAAAACTAGTCCCTGGCAGTCGCCTAAAGAGTTGCCTAAGTGGTACAGGCCCATAAGCCTATGTCAGATGGCACTTGCCTACCCTGGGGAAAAAAGACAATGTGGATTCACCGTATACATTCCCCCCATGATTTTACACAACCCTGTAAGATCACCTCTCAGCTCCTGCACTCAAAAATTAATGTCCTTGGTTATCCAACTGTTCCCTGCAGCTCAGAGCTTCGAGCCCTGGCAACATTCTCGTAAATCTTTTCTTCCTTTTAGACTTTTAGAGATACAGCGTGGAAACAGGCCCTTCGGCCCACTGAGTCTGCGCCGACCAGCAATACCCATATACTAGCTATCCTACATACTAGGGACAATTTACAATTTTACCAAAGACAATTAACCTACAAACCTGTACGTCTTTGCAGTGTGGGAGGAAACCAGAGCACCTGGAGAAAACCCATGCGGTTACAAGAAGAACGTACAAACTCTGTACAGACAGCACCTGTGGTGCGGATCGAACGCAGGTCTCTACCGCTGCACCACCGTGCCATCAATTGCACCAATGTCCCATTCTTCCTTTAATTTTTCTATTTCCTTTGTAGATTTCTAGTGTCATTAAAATACTATGTACAAATACAAAATACAAATATGATCATCCAGGTGGCACCATTAAAATACTATGTATTTTAATAGTGCCACCTGGATGATCATATTTGGATGATCAGGAGAGGTGGTTTGTTGCAAATATTATGCATAAATGCAGCCAGAAATTATGCAATAGATGTTTATGAGTATTAGCAATTTTTGGAGTGTCTGTTTATGCATGCAATAATGTTTCTATTAGCTGTGTAATTCATCTTGAGTTTTATAATGTTATCCATGAACGCTCTGTGATTTTATTTGTAGATTAAGTACCTTGATAAGATTGCTAGATAATACTCTTGTAATTGTAATGAAACAAATTCCTATTTCCATTATCTATGTAGATATGAGTTAGAAACTATGAGGAAAAAGTAAAATGGCCAAAGGTTGGGTATGAATTGGAAATGGAATGTAAATCAGGCAAACCTCTGGATCAGTATGATAAATTTAATTGGGAAACGTCTCGGAGTATACATCGTACCTAATAAGATTGACACTAAAAGCTGGAGTAACTCAGCGAGACAGGTAGCATCTCCGGCGAGAAAGAATGGTGATGTTTCGGGTCGAGACCCTTTTTCAGACATGTTATCGTAGCTAATAACATGGGCAGCACTGTCATATTTAGCAAGTTCAAAGACTTTACTTACACAGTACAGGTAAGCTCTGGGTTTCATTCACAGCCCAAATACAGCTCAATGGAAGTAATCATGAGAGAATCGTGAACTAGTCTGCAGTTTTAATTCAAAGCTAAGGTAATCCTTCTTCAGGCTTCATGTTTTACTTGTATTAGTTAGGTTAGTTTAATTTACTGCTACAGCAAGGAAATCAGTCCCTTCGGCCCACCAAGACCACACCAATCACCTTTACACGAGTTCTACCCTACGCACTAGAGGCAATTTTACAGAAGCCAATTAACGTCTTTGGGATGTGAGAGGAAACCTGAGAAAACCCACTGTTCACAGGGAGAGCATACAAACTCTGTACAGACAGCACTCGTAGTTAGGATCAAAACCGGATCTCTACCGCTGTGAGGCAGCCACAGTGAGGCAGCTGTTTTCTATTGGCAGAGGCCAATAGGCCTCTAGGGAACATTGGTTGAGGCTACTTGTTGACAAGGCTATTAATCCAATGTATTAGGCCATCTCTTCCACCACAGTCCATTCACGTTTAACATTGGGTTATTCCAAGGTAAAGCAGTTCATCGTTTGGGATCTAAACGAGGCATTCAGGAGACCTGACACATGCTTCTCTGATATGGTTCAAGAGGTTCACCTAAATTGGATCAGGCAGGAAACGGATGTAACATGATTCAATTTAGTCCTGCAGCATTCATATTGTATTTAATTATTTGGCTCTTTTGTCAGTATATATTTAATGAAGGTATTTAACTAAAATAGTTTGTAGAATAAACCGATTATTTTGTTTGGAAGGCTTTGCATGTGGTGCTAATGCTGCAGTCAGCAAGAGCAGTAACTGTGAATGTTGCTATTTAACTACCTTGCCTTTGCAGAAAATGAATAATTTATTACATTATTTAGAAAATGGGTCAAGTGGTGTTACTGAATAAGTTATTTGCACTTTGGTGTGTTTCGGAGCAAGAAATTTAATTGGATGTTGAAGATTAATTGAACATGTATAATGGGTGGGAATATATTTTTGGCAGAGCAAGAAATAACTTACCGGTACCTTTTATCTGACATATAGGGATCTTAGCTTTGATATGTTATGAGAAAGCGGGAAGTTAAAATGGATGTGAAAGATTAATTTGAACAAAGATAAAATAATTGGCAGAAACAAGTTTAATTTCTGCTTTAAGTTGCATGTTGTGATTTTGAGAAGGAGGTGGGTCTGAGATTAGGTCAGAATCTCTTTGGCCCCTTTCGGTCATTGCTGACCATGGGTGTCTCCAGGGTGTTATTCCCTATATGGAGGACGCCTGTGCGTGACTTTGTTTAACGTGGGGTGACTGGTGCACAGACAGCCACCCCACGGTCCTTGACAGTTCTGGGTCAGGATCCAGTGGCATGGAGTTCAAGACGACCGGAGACCCTTTTCTGCTGCAGCCTTCATCCGCCTTCCCAGCCGTTGTGACGCTCCACTAAGGTCAGCCATCGTCCTCTGCCTGTTCCGCCGTTGAGGTCTTGGTTGGATTGCTCTTTGTCAGAGACCTCCCCCTCAACCTTACCGCTATGGGTGGCCCTACCAGGAGCATAGCTCCAGACGGCATCGCTCTCAGGATCTCAGGTCCACACAAGCTTCTCCACCACGACAAGGTGACAATCCACAGAGAAGGGGAAGGTCAGAATAAGGCAGTGAAATCCATTATAATCTTGTTGAATAGAAGTTGCGCCCATTATTTATTCAGGAGTGCTTCTGATAGTCCAGCTACAATAAATGTGATGAGATAAAATATAAAAAAGATTTGTCATACGGCATGGAAACAGGCCCTTCAGCCCAATTCTCCCATGCCGAACAACATGTCTCATCTGCACAAGTCTGTCCACCTACCTTCATTTGGCCTATATCCCACCAAACCTATTTCATCCATGTACTTGTCCAAATGTTTTTTTAATTCTTGGATTTCCTGCAGAATTAGTAGTACAGTATTTGCAGTTACTAAAAGGAAATTGGGCAGCAATTACCAAAGTGTTTAAGCATGTATATTAAGTGTAGCATTCGGGAAGTTTGCCTCTAATTTCTTGCTCCACCAGTGGCTTTGATGTATTGGATCCTTACTGAGAGACTTGGCATTAAGATAGGTAGGCGGCGCGACTCTCGTCTGCAGCGGCCTCTGCAGTCCGTCTGCGTTTTTGTTATTTTATGTCTATGTTTTAATGTAGTTTTTGTTATTTTTGTTGGGGTATGTGTGTGGGGGGGTGGGGGTGGTGTGGGGGGGTTGGGGGTAACTTTTAAATCTCTCCCTGCACGGGAGACCCGACCTTTTCTTTGTCGGGTCTCCGTTGTCGTTGGGGCTGCAACGAGGAGCGGCCTCCAACAGGAAGACCGGGGACTCTGGTGCCAACTACTCACCTCACCGTCGTGGAGCTGGCCGAGCCCAGAGCGGGTGGAGCTGTGGTGGACGCTGCTGCGGCCCGACCCCCGGAGATCGGTGGCTGCACCTGTGGGTTTGGCGGACGGCACCGGGAGCCCGCGGGTACCTGGAGGGAGACCGCTTTTCAGGGCTCCCGCAACGGCGACTTCTCCCGCCCGAGTTGCGGGGTTGAAGAGCTCCTGGAGCGGGGCCTACATCACCGCCCCGCGCGGCTTGGAATGGCCGCGGGAGTTTGCGAGCGCACGCCGGGGGCTCTAACATCAAGAACCCGGTGCGCGACCTTGCATCACCCGGCGTGGCTTAAATGGCCACGGGACAATCGCCATCGCCCGCCGGGGGCTTTGACTTTGACTCTGACATCGGGGGGGGGGAGTGCAGTGGAGAGAAAAGTTTTTTTGGCCTTCCATCACAGCAATGTGATGGATGTTTATGTAAAATATGTTGTGTCTTGGGTCTATTTGTTTGTAATGTATGGCTGCAGAAACGGCATTTCGTTTGGACCTCAAGGGGTCCAAATGACAATAAATTGAATTGTATTGTAAGATACATGCACGAAGGCACAAAGATGCAGTACTTAACCACTGGAAACTCATTAAAAATATTCAAAGTGCTTGGGACTATTCCACTCAAATGTAAGTGGAATTTTAACTACAGAACAAGTCTTAATTACAGGCAATCTTTCTGTAACAACTAGAGAGCAGTCCTTAGCTACTATCTATCTCATTGGATACCCTCGTACTATATTTAGATCGGACTTTACTGGATTCTATCTTGCACTAAACGTTATTCCCATTATCATGTATTTGTACACTGAGGATCGCTTGATTATAATCATGTATTGTCGTTCCGCTGACTGGTTAGTACACAAAAAAAGCTTTTCACTGTACCTTTTCACTGTACACTTGAGAATAAACTAAACTCAAATCAACTATAAATATTAATTTTTAAAAGTTTCTTCAGAATTTAATTATTGGAGTTCCAAGAAATGAAAATTCTTTTTTGTTTGTTTTTTATCTTAAGATTTCTCTTGATCACCAACCTTTCCTCATGTTACAACTGTACGTGATTTAGCATTGAATTAACTAATGTAACGTGTTCTTTGTGATATGGATATTACAGGAACATGATAGAAGTTCTGTACCAGAATGTGGGCAGTGAGCAAATTGAGTCCACAAGTGACATGGAAGAATAGAATCACGATATAACCTTTCAAAATTCAGCAGGATTTAGATTGGGTGCAACTGGTTTAAATGTGGTATTTGTAATCCTGCTATTCAAGAAGGAAGAAAACAGTAAACAAGGTCAGTTAGTTTGACACCAATAGTAAGTTATTATTTAAGGTGGACAGGTAGCAGGTGAGGCAGCATCTATGGAGCGAAGTTATTATTTAAAATGAGTTTAAGAGTACTTAGTAAATCATATTTAGATTATCTAGTCAGGAGTCTGAAGAAGGCTCTTGAACCAAAATGTCACCTATCCATGTTCTCCAGAGATGCTGCCTGACCTGCTGTGTTACTCCAATAATTTGTGTCTTATTCTGATTTTCAAGTTCTGTTGGGAATTTTTTAAACTGCAAGTGGCATGGTATATCAGCAGGAATTGGCTTGAATTATATTTGTTTTTTCCAAAATGATTTTTTTTTGTACTGAAAATTGGGGCTCATGAAATTGGAAGTAAAATATTAGCATGAATTGAAGATTGGTCAACAAATAGAAAACAGAACAGAAGTGAACATTAAATCATCAGATTGTAGTCAGTAGATACCACGAGGGTCCTGAGATATTTCAAATAATCTTCACTGATGACCAATGAGGGCACTGAGTGTCATTTAATTAATTTTGCAAATGAAATAAGCTGGTTGAGAAAATAATTTCTGAGTAATATAGACATGTGAAGTGACTGGGCTGGAACATGGCATTTGTGAAAAAACATATATATATATATGTATATTCTATCATATACACACACACACACACACACATACACACACACACATATATATATATATATATGAAAACTGAAAAATCTGTTTAAATTATAAATGATGAGTGACTGAGAAATGCTAGTGCACTGAAGCATTTGCGTGTCATTAGCATGAAAGTTAACGAGGTATATTGGCAATTCGGAAAGTAAGTCATGACAACAGGGCAACACGGTGGCGCAGCAGTAGAGTTGCTGCATTACAGCTCCAGACACCCAGGTTCGATCCTGACTATAGAAGCTGTCTGTACAGAGAATGTTCATTCTCCCTGTGACTATGTGGGTTTTCCCCAGATGCTCCGATTTCCTCCTACACTCCAAAGACGTACAGGTTTGTAGGTTAATTGGCATTGGTAAAAAATGTAAGTTGTCCCTTGTTGGTATGATAGTGCTAGTGTATGGGGATCACTGGTCAGCGCAGATTTGGTGGGCTGAAGGGCCTGCTTTGAAGCTTAAGGTTATTCGACTTTAAATGGCCCATCAAATCTTTACTATCTCCCGTCATTCCCATTCCTGACATTTCTGTATTCTCTCTCACATGTCCATCGATTCTTCTACCATCCACTTGAGCTATATGCAGTTTAGAGTAGTAAGTCAACCAGCATATCTTTGGGATGTGAAAGGAAACTGGAATACTTGAGGTAAACCCACAGAGTTCAATTTAGTTTAGAGATATAGCATGGAAACAGGCCCTCCACACACAAAGCATCAAAGGTCAGGATTGAACTCTGGTCTCTGCCATTGTGAAGCAGCAGTTCTGCCAGCTGTGTTGATGAAGAAATGTGCAAACTCCACACAAGACCAGAGGTCAGGGTTACACCCAGGTCACTGGAATAGTGAGGCAGCAGAACTGTGCTGCCCATAGGAATAGTTAGAAGACAAAAGGCATTCAAAATGTAAATAGTCGATGTAAGAATGTTGCTGGGATCCAGATAACTATCTACTAATTACCACCAATGTATGGTTCATCTGGTTACATGGTTGATGAATGAATGACTATAGCGGCCATTTTATTAGAGTGATAGAGTCATACAGCTCAGGAACAGGTATTTCGGCCCAACTTGCCCACACCAACCAACACGCCCCATCTACATTAGTCCCAACTGCCTGCGTTTGGCCCATATCCCTCTAAACCTGTCCTATCCATGTATCTGTCTAAATGATTTTAAACATTGTGATAGTACCTGCCTCAACTACCTCTTTAGGGGCTTATTAGGGGCATTTTATATTGCAGAACTGAAGAGTTTAAATATTCATTTTACACTAGCCAGCACATCTCTCTCTTTCATTGATTTTTACATAAAATGAATATCTGATCAATGGTTAACTATATGCCAATATGCAATAACAAGTAAATTGTTTCATATTCCACGAGTGACAGACTAAGTGGAGCTATGTAAACTCTGGTTCCAATACTTTCGATACCAACTTTAATGCATCTGTTAAGGTTATTCGGCACAATCTAATGCAAATTCTGTTGTTTTAAAAAAAAACTCCGGCAACCACCTTCAACTAGCATTGCAACCGGCTTCGACTAAAAAAAATTGCCGATTTTTAAAACGGCAACCTGTTTTTAGTCGCAGCCAGTTTTGAATTTTTTTAAATAATCGTCGGAACATAGAAGAAGCGGAAACCACTTTCGACCATTAGGGAGACTGACAAAGACCTCCGGGAACCGCACAAAAACCTTGGGTGGGGCGCAAAGTCTCCAGAGGTTTACGTTCAGGTTTCCTAAGTGGGACAGGGGCATTAGATCATGTGCCACATTTTTGTACTTTAATCAATTTCTGTTCTTTCACAGAGAGGTGTTACACATGAGCATATTGTACTTAATATTTTATGCAGGCGGCATTTTTGTAGTCCCAATATTAAAGATCCACTGCAGTTTGATTAAAAAATGTATTTAAAACATAAAACAACATTATTTAAAGCAGCACAGTGCTTGAGTAACTCATTGGGTCAGGCAGCATCTCTGGAGAACATGAATAGGTGAGGTTTTGGGTCGGGAACCTTCTTCAAGCTACCCTGTAATTTATGTAATACTCCAGAGATGCTGCCTGACCTGCTTAGTTACTCCTGCACTTTGTGTCATTTTAAAATATAAACCAGCATCTGCAGTTCCTTGTATCCAATGCAGTGTCTATGCAGAGAGGAGGAAAAATGTGAAAGGTGCTTGTTGAAGGCAATGTAGATGAAGGAGCACAGTGATGATGCATGGAAAGGACTCGGTGCCACTTAAGATGTGGAAGAAAGAGTTGGTAATGAGCTGAAGTAAATGAAGCATTTTAGAAAGTAGAATGCTGAAAGAGGGCATTGGAATAGAGGTACCACTTGCTAGGAAACCAATATGGTGGCAAAAATCAATTTCTCTTTTTTTGAGAGTTTTATTGGTTTCAATTGACCTTGATTCTTTCTGTTTGTGTAATGAGTTCTCCCATTAATTTTGAGGGGGAGAAGTTGATATAATAGTGATTTATTGTGTGTTCGCAATATAAATGTCAATTAAGGTGTATTGAAAGTGATGAGGCCTCCACACTTTGCAACCTGAAATGGTGTCCAGACAATGGTGCTGAATTGTGGAGTTAGATAGGCCTGCTGTATCCAGCCCTGGTGAGTCTGGCACAACAGGAGCCATTTCTGGGCATTGGGTCCAGTCATGATTAGCATTGGAATGGAAGAGAAGTCCTCATCAACGAGTCTGTTCATTGAGTCATAGAGTTGGACAACATAGAAATAGGTCTTTTGAAATTCTTATCATGCTTATCTATATTAATTCCATATCCCTGTATGTCACGCTCATTCCAGTACTAGTCCAGATACCCTTAAATGTTGTTACTGTTCCTGCCTCCACCACCATCTCTGGCAACAGGTCATTCTAGATACCAACTACCGTGTGTGAAAAAGCACCCCTTATATTCTTCCTAAAACCCATCCCCATCTTACCTTAAACCTCTGCCCTCTAGCTTAAGACACCTCTACTATGCAAAGCAACCACTGGCTGTCTATCCTGTTCTTGCCTCTTAAAATGTTATCTGTCTCTGTCATGTCATCTCTCTACCCTATCAAGCAATCAATATTTCAGAATGTTGTTTAATTGTACATTTCAATTTTTTAATTCACTATTTGAATTTTAATAATTAATTTAATTAATTCTGTTTCTTCAGTTTTTATTCATTTAAAATTTTAAATTACTGCAGTATAATTCTAAATGTTTGCTTTTAATAAAATGTTTGGTATTGAATGTAAAAAATAGAGACAAAGGTGATTCATGATTTTGGGTTAGGAGTATGCAGTGATCACATATAGAGTGGGGAGGTCATGGCTGTGTTCACTTTGGGAAAAGTTATGATAGTGTTTTGTGCAGTCTTGAAAAATATTGGTGATCACTTCAGGTGATAATGGGGAATGATAGATGTATTTGAGCTTGTTTTTTTGCAAAAGAGCTAACAATTTAAGATACAAGAGATGGAGTTAGGATGGAAATATTTCAGGAGTCAAAATAAACTCTCCAGTGTGGGAAGATCTTGCGGTAGCAAGCATTTATCCCTCCTGCATAATAATTAGACATTTTTCTACACTTTGGGGGAATCACAAATCATGTGCGAATTTGGCTAATACTGGGATCAGTAACCAAAGGGATTTAACGAATGAGGAAAAAGCAGATAAATAACCAAGAAGGTAAAGCAGATAAATAACCAAGAAGGTAAATTAGTCAATTCTATTTCAGAAAGGGAATTAAATTTGGGTTTGATTCAGATTAGAGGGGAAAAATAAATTTGACGTGCTTTCAGAAGTCGATATAACCAGTTCAAGATTATTTCCTCAAATTTAAAAAAAGTATGCTTTAGTCTAAGTAGGTTTTAATTTTATTTCAAATAGTTAGATAGGAAAATGAAAAGATCACAGCAACTTCCAAGGTGGTTTATTTCATAGAATGGCAGAGCTGGTTTATAGTAAATCAGAATTATAAGCGTATGTAAAACTGGACGATGATTGGAGATAGACAATAGACAATAGGTGGAGGAGTAGGCCATTCGGCCCTTCGAGCCAGCACTCCCATTCAATGTGATCATGGCTGATCATCCTCAATCAGCACCCCGTTCCGGCCTTCTCCCCATATCCCCTGACTCCCCTATTTTTAAGATCTCTATCTAGCTCTCTCTTGAAAATATCCAGAGAATCTAGCTCTCTCTTGAAAATATCCAGAGAATTCCACAGACTTACAACTCTCTGTGTGAAAAAGTGTTTCCTCATCACCGTTCTAAATGGCTCACCCCATATTTTTAAACTGTGGCCCCTTGTTCTGGACTCCCCCAACATCGGGAACATGTTTCCTGCCTTTAGCGTGACCAAACCCTAAATAATCTTATATGTTTCACTAAGATATCCTCTCATCCTTCTAAACTCCAGAGTATACAAGCCCAGCCGCTCCATTATCTCAGCATATACCTGCTCTGCACTCCCTCAATAGCAAGAATGTCCTTCCTCAAATTAAGGGACCAAACCTGCTCACAATACTCCAGGTGTGGTCTCACTAGGGCCCTGTACAACTGCAGAAGGACCTCTTTGCTCCTATACTCAACTCCGCTTGTTATGAAGGCCAACATGCCATTCGCTTTCTTCACTGCCTGCTGTACTTGCATGCTTACTTTCATTGACTGATGAACAATGACCCCCAGATCCCGTTGTACTTCCCCTTTTCCCCAACTTGACACCATTTAGATAATAATCTGCCTTCCTGTTTTTGCTACCAAAGTGGATAACCTCACATTTATCCACATTACACTGCATCTGCCATGCATCTGCCCACTCACCCAACCTGTCCAAGTCACCCTGCATTCTCATAGCATCCTCCTCACTGTTCACACTGCCACCCAGCTTTGTGCCTTCTGCAAATTTGCTAGTTACTTTGAATCCCTTCATCTAAATCATTGATGTATATTGTAAATAGCTGCGGTCTCAGCACCTAGCCTAGCGGTACCTCACTAGTCACTGCCTACCATTCTGAAAGGGACCCGTTAATCCCTACTCTTTGTTTCCTGTCTGCCAACCAATTTTCTATCCATGTCAGCACTTTACCCCCAATACCATGTGCCCTAATTTTGCCCACTAATCTCCTATGTGGGACCTTATCAAATGCTTTCTGAAAGTCCAGGTACACTACATCCACTGGCTCTCCCTTGTCCATTTTCCTAGTTACATCCTCAAAAAATTCCAGAAGATTAGTCAAGCATGATTTCCCCTTCGTAAATCCATGCTGACTCGGACCGATCCTGTTACTGCTATTCAAATGTGCCGCTATTTCATCTTTTATGATTGAATCCAGCATCTTCCCCACCACTGACGTCAGGCTAACAGGTCTATAATTCCCTTTTTTTTCTCTCCCGCCTTTCTTAAAAAGTGGGATAACATTAGCTACCCTCCAATCCACAGGAACTGATCCTGAATCTATAGAACATTGGAAAATGATGACCAATGCGTCCACGATTGCTCGAGCCACTTCCTTAAGTACCCTGGGATGCAGACCAGCAGGCCCTGGGGATTTATCAGCCTTAAGTCCCAGAGATATCAGAGATATGGTCACTTAATCAATAATAAACAAACCTATCAAGCCTTAATGCAGTTAATGCTTCTAAATTGGGATAAAGGTAACAGGAAGAAGTATTGCAATAAAATACAGGAAAACTGATAAATGGGGAAAATAAGCATGTAATTAGCAAATAAACATAGAAATAAATAAATGGAGGTGCAAGGATCTGGAAATACTGGTTTACCAAAAAAAATGCAGGAATAACTCAGTGAGTCAGGCAGCATCCATGAAGATCATGGATTGGCGATGTTGTCAGGTCTGGACCCTTTTTCAGACTCAAAGTATGCTCACTTTGAAGAAGTTCTCCTCTCCCCAACAGTCTGAAGAAGGGTGCTGTCCCAAAACATTGCCTTTCCGTGTCTTCCAGAGATGCTTCCTGATCAGCTGAGTTACTCCAGCACTTTGTTTTCCCGTAAAGCAGTGTCTGTAGTTCCTTGTGTCTCAGTTTTACCCCTCCACTGCCAAATCTCAAATTATGCTCATTTTGACAAAGTTATCTCGCCCTGAGTCCAAAGAGGAGTACCGACCTGAAACGTCACATATCCATGTTCTCCAGGGATGCTCTCTGACGCACTGTGTCACTCCAGCACTTTGTGTTCCTTGTCAAAATAGATAAATATGGACTAGACATGACACTGGAAGGAGATAATAGATTCCTTTGAAAACATATAGTTGATTAAAGAACAAAGGGTAATGATATATCAGTCACTGAAAGGAGGGAAGCAGGTTATTAAGACTGAAGTTAATCTTTAGAGGAACATGATCTTCAAAAGAATAAAAAAACTGGACCAGAATTCGCACCCACCTTGCGTCCAATTTCTGAATGAATTATGAATATACCTTGGGTGGCCTTGGCAGATACGATTAGTGGGGAGAGCTGCCTGAATACCTCGTAGCGATGTCATGCAGAGCTTGAGGGTATACTGTGCCTTAATGGGATTGTGTGCAGGGGTAGGAGCAAATCACAATGAAGATCAATTTGAAATTGGGTAAGACATGCTGCTTGACTTAACTGAAGTACAGTGGCCGATTGCAAGTGTTAAAATATAAAGTTATGGCATATTTACCAAGTGGCCAGGAGTACTTAGCTATAAAATAACAATCAAAGTAAGACCCACAGACTGAAAAGCTGAAGGCATGAAAAGTCCAGGCACAACCATGGCTGACAACAAATGACATTAGACATGGAGGTGCCCTGGTCGACTCATTGTTGGCTAGGGAAGTGTGAACTCAAGAGGGATACAATGTGGTAAACTGTGGAACTAGTTAAACGACCAGGGTGGAGGAAGGGGGGGGGTGAGGAAGGGACTGTTAGTAGAAGTTACAGGAAATTAAAGAATTCAACGTTCATATCGCTGGGTTGTGGTGCTGCTCCTCCGATTTTTGTGTTGCCTTGCTCTTGCAATGGAGGAGGCTCAGGACAGAAAGGTCAGTGTGGGAGGGGAAGGGGAAGAGAAATGATTGGCAACTGGGAGATCCCATAGACCTCTGTGGACAGAACCTTCTTCTGACTTTGTTGTTAAGACGGAGCTCAACTTCCCAATTCCATGATTCTTGCCCCTAGCTACATTCCCCTATGTGCATTCGCTGGCCATTTGCCCAGAGGAACTATCTGCGTCTTTTCATTCATTTGATTCACTCAATGTTGTTCAACCTCTCAACAATTATTCTTAACATGGAAAGAAATTACTGCCCCCTGCAGATCCACATAATTTATGAGCCCTCAGGTAGAGCCACATACTGACGCCTGAACTGAAGGATGAACAAAGTGCTGTAGAATGAAGAGAAGAGACCAGCCAGATGGGACAACTCCATCCTGGAAGCATTAGTTGAGGGGGCGAGTGAAAATCATTTAAGGAGATAAGCACATAAGGGTGAAAGGATTTGGAAAATATCCTGATATGGTGATATACTGATATCTTAAGTGAGTAATGGGAATTGTAAACTTTGCCCCAGACCTACTGGGCTGAATGACCACGCTCTCTGCTTAATATAGACTAAGTAATGCAGTTGAATACCTATTTTAACCCATGAATTATTTCATTATCTGCCAATGAATTTTGAATGTACATTTGTTCTACAAAGTGCAATAAATTTGTGTTTTGGTGAATGCTTTAGTGCAATAATTTTTGTGGGACTAAATGAATTGCAAGAAATATTTCATGGCCAATCTGCTGAAGGTAGAGTTTAATTGGGTTTATCTACAGGGGTGACAATTGCTGAGTCTTAATATTGGATACTTTCTGGTGCCACTTACTTGGATTACCTTTCAATGTGCTAAAATTCAACTCAAATTAATTCATTGATTCATATTGTAATATAGGTAATTTATTGCCATACTTAGTTTATTATTGATTTTTATATTGCTCTATCTTACATGCAGCAAATCAGCTGAAAGAAAATTCAAAAGGAAGAAAAATGACAGCAGCAGGGGCCTTGACGAATGTGATGAGATGACAGCGATTCGGACGAAGAGAATGAAGCCTGAAATTGATTCTGATGAGCATAGGCCACTGGACACTGGCCTCTCTCTTGCAGAAGATGAAGAGCTCGTACTTCATCTGTTGAACAGCAGAAACTAATTGCAATCCCCAGGCGGTTTTCTGGGTCAGTCCTTTTATTGTGCTGGCCACGTTCATGCAGTTGCAATCAAACAAGAGCAGGTGGGCCTTGTCTGACAGTGATTAATGCTTTCTGAGTGGGTTGCTGCAGATCTGTAGATGTCTGCCAAAACGCTGTCTACTCTAGAGCGGTAGTGAAAAATCTTGTACTCTACAGAAGACAACAAATGTTTGGTTTATTAGAACGCTTTTCTCATCAGAATGTCAGATTTATATAATTGACATTCTCTTATGCATTTTAACAGCAAGTAGCCAATTGGCAGATTCCTATATGAAGATCATTTGAGAAAATTAAGTCAATCAGAGCATACATTTTATAGATAAGCTTTCAATCGGTTTTCATACAGTAATGAAACGTGTAGATACTGATATTATCTTGCAGTTGGAAACTGTAAAACACTGGACGGGCAAATTGCTCAGATTAAAACATGCTTATTAAATTTCAAATGTTGGTTTTTTAGACTATTTGCGATGAAAATATTTAAGAAATCGTGTATTTACAATTGAGAGCTATGTATTTTTCCTCCTCGATTTATATCTGAACCCTGATGATATATCAGCCTCTTCCAAGTGATATTTTGTTTTATTCCATTTGTTCTCTTCTCCTGAAACATGACAAATAAAATGAACACTTGTTTCCGCAAGTTAACTTTTAGCTCGTGATTCCCATGGGATTCCAGATAACCTTGTTGATAAAGGTGCATGGGCAGCATATTATTATAGGAACATGCCTTTCCAAGGAATCAATTATATTTTTGAAGGACAGTCGTCCTTTTGAGATTTTGAAACACTATCAACAATATGCAAATGAAGAGGGATGCTTAGCAGAAGAGGAAAAAATGTCAAAACATAGGTTGGAAGAAGTGACTACCAGGGTTGTTGAAAGAATTTTGCGAAGCATATAAAAACCAAGCAATTGACAAGGCTGTGGAATGTTTACTTGAGATGTCTCAGAGCAGGTTGTGGTGCTGATTGAGACAGAAAGTACCACAGAAATATAGATAAATAGATGCAGGAATAGGCAATTCGGCCCTTCAAGCCAGCATCGCCATTCAATATGATCGTGGCTGATCATCTAAAATCAGTAACCCATTCCTGCGTTTTCCCCATATCCCTTGATTCCTTTAGCCCTTAGAGCTAAATCTAACTCTCTTGAAAATATCCAGTGAATAGGCCTCCATTACCTTCTGCGACAGAGAACTCCATAGATTCACAACTCTCTGGGTGAAGAAGTTTTTCCTCATCTCAGTCCCAAATGGCCTACCCCTTATTCTTCAACTGTGACCCCCCCTGGTTCTGGACTTCCCCAATAAGAGGAACTTTTTTTCCTGCAACTAGCCTGTCCAATCCTTTGAATTTTATATGTTTCTATTAGATCCCCTCTCACCCTTCTAAATCCAGTGAATACAAGCCCAGTCGACCCATTCTTTCATCATATGTCAGTCCCGCCATCCCAGGAATTAACCTGGTGAACCTACGTAGCACTCTTTCAATAGCAATAATGTACTTCCTCAAATTAGGAGACCAAAATTGCACACAATACTCCAGGTGCTGTCTCACCAGGGCCCTGTACAACTGCAATAGGACCTCCTTGCTCCTAAACTCAAATCCTCTCGCATTAAAGGCCAACAAGCCATTAGCTTTCTTCACTGCCTGCTTTACCTGCATGCTTACTTTCAGTGACTGATGTCCAAGCACACCCAGGTCTCGTTGCTCCTCCCCTTTTCCTAATTTGACACCATTCAGATAATAATCTGCCTTCCTGTTCTTGCCACCAAAGTGAATGACCTCACATTTATCCACATACTGCATCTGCCATGCATCTGCTCACTCTTCAACCTGTCAAAGTCACCCTGCAGCCCCATAGCATCCTCATCACAGCTCAAACTGCCACCCAACTTTGTGTTATCCGCAAACTTGGAGATGTTACATTTAATTCCCTCGTCTAAATCGTTAATTAGATCCGGTCAACATCTCCCGGATCTATCTCCACAATCTTTACATTTGTAATCTCCTTTCTTTCTTGTTTTTTTTTCTTTCTATTAGTTTACAATTTCTCTTATCTCTTTCTCTATTTCTTTTCTTTAAAAAAAAACTTTAAAAATTGAAGCTATGTAAGAACTCTGTAACCAATTTGTCGTTTATTATCATTTGTACATATGCATTTAATTTATAATTTTTTTTTTTTTTTAAACTAGAGAGCTACTATCTACCTCATTGGAGACCCTTCGACTATCTTTAATCGGATGTAACTGGACTTTATCTTGCACTAAACATTATCGTGCACTAAACTTTATTCCCTTTATCATGTATCAGTACACTGTGGATGGCTTGATTGTAATCACTGTACCTCGGTAAACTAAACATTTTCTTCAGTTTTAAGTTATGTTTTCAAATATCAACAGGAATTAATTCCTTCAGATCTATTCTGTCTTCTGTTCTTAATTAACCAATATCTCTTTAGGTGAGCATTAATTGTACACTATACTCAATATCAACGTGAGGCTAATTGATTTATGCTTCCCGATTTGGTCACTTCATAATTTCTTGCTGTGCCACAACTACTTGAAGCATACTCTGCACTACTCCTAGAGCCAGATTGTGTAGGTGCTGCATATCATAGATTGCAACCATCTATTTTCCTTATCCCACTATCTCAGTGGTAGTTAAAACTTTATCTTAACTATTTGAGTTATCTTGTTAAAAGCATTTTGTTTTCAATGCAGAAACAAGCTATCCTGCTTGTTGGCAGATCAATACAATACAGGTCAACAGCTACAAATACCTTGAAGCTGCAAAGTGCTTTAGCCAGGCTATATTTTGCTTGCTATTCAGAGGCGCAAGGAAACATCCCAGGACCTGCTGCAGAGCAGAAGTACGCCTGTTTCATCCCAAGGAGGAAAGGTAAGATAGATGCAGACTTCACAAACTTGAAAGTGGCTACCAAGGTTTATAAGGGTGCATGAACAAGGTAATAAATTTGAGATGTTTATATCCACTCTACTCTTCCCCCATCTGTCACATCTGTCAATCACCCCCTCCTTACTAAGATCCAGTAATCAAATGCTAACTTCTGCCCCAGGCTTTAGAAACATAGAAAATAGGTGCAGGAGGAGGCCATTCGGCCCTTCGAGCCAGCACCGCCATTCATTGTGATCATGGCTGATCATCCCCATTCAATAACCCGTGCCTGCCTTCTCCCCATATCCCTTGATTCCGCTAGCCCCGAGAGCTCTATCTAACTCTCTCTTATATCCATCCAGTGATTTGGCCTCCACTGCCCTCTGTGGCAGGGAATTCCACAAATTCACAACTCTCTGGGTGAAAATGTTTTTTCTCACCTCAGTCTTAAATGGCCTCCCCTTTATTCTAAGACTGTGGCCCCTGGTTCTGGACTCGCCCAACATTGGGAATTTTTTTCCTGCACCTAGCTTGCCCAGTCCTTTTATAATTTTATATGTTTCTATAAGATCTCCCCTCATCCTTCTAAACTCCAATGAATACAAGCCTAGTCTTTTCAATCTTTCCTCATATGACAGTCCCGCCATCCCAAGGATCAATCTCGTGAACCTATGCTGCACTGCCTCAATCATAAGGATGTCCTTCCTCAAATTAGGAGACCAAAACTGTACACAATACTCCAGATGTGGTCTCACCAGAGCCCTTTACAACTGCAGAAGAACCTCTCTACTCCTATACTGAAATCCTCTTATTATGAAGGCCAACATTCCTTTAGCTTTCTTCACTGCCTGCTGTACCTGCACGCCAACTTTAAGTGACCGGTGTACAAGGACACCCAGGTCTCGCTGTACCTCTCCCTTACCTAACCTAACCCCATTGAGATAATAATCTGCCCCCTTGTTTTGCCACCAAAGTGGATAACCTCACATTTATCTTATTATACTGCATCTGCCACGCATCTGCCCACTGAGTCAACCTGTCCAGGTCACCCTGCAACCTCCTAACATCCTCTTCACAGTTCACACTGCCACCCAGCTTTATGTCATCCGCAAACTTGCTGGTGTTGCTCCTAATTCCCTCTTCCAAATCATTAATATATGTGGTAAACAGTTGCAGCCCCAACACCGAGCCTTGCGGCACTCCACTCACCACTGCCTGCCATTCTGAAAAGGACCCGTTCACTCCTACTCATTGCTTCCTGTCTGCCAACCAATTTTCTATCCATGTCAACACCTGTAGATGTGCCTTTAACATAGTGACCTCACCACTACTAACCACTCCCTATATCACAAGTATAAATGTAACCTCCCCACCCCTTGATCTCTCTCTAGCTCGTGTGACGGACCACGTACAGCTAGTGCAGTATTGTTTGTGAGTTACTAATAAAAGTAGTAAAGACAACAGTGCGTTATTGAAGCTCTTTACATGGTGTCACAATCGTGACTCTGCGCCTCCTGTTTTCCTGTTTTTTTTATTTGACCCAGTTCCCTATCCTTTCTCTATCTCCCGTGCCATGGCTACCTCGTGCGGCAAACCAGATCCTCTTGTCTTCGACTCGGACTTTGCCCACCGTTGGGATGTCTTTAGACGCGACTTTCAGCACTACGTGACGATTGCCCATCCCGCAGCCACCGCCGAGATGCGGGCGTCTCTCCTCCTCAACATAGCCGGCCCCGCTGCCCTGGAACGATCCGAGTCGTTTGTCTATGCTGCAGGTGAAGATGCGCGAGACCCGGTATGTCTTATGGCTAAGGTCACCGCGATGTGCGACATCCCCACTAACTGTATTCTAGAGCGGTTCAAACTGTTCATAGAAACATAGAAATTAGGTGCAGGAGTAGGCCATTCGGCCCTTCGAGCCTGCACCGCCATTCAATATGATCATGGCTGATCATCCAACTCAGTATCCCGTACCTGCCTTCTCTCCATACCCTCTGATCCCCTTAGCCACAAGGGCCACATCTAACTCCCTCTTAAATATAGCCAATGAACTGGCCTCAACTACCCTCTGTGGCAGGGAGTTCCAGAGATTCACCACTCTCTGTGTGAAAAAAGTTCTTCTCATCTCGGTTTTAAAGGATTTCCCCATTATCCTTAAGCTGTGACCCCTTGTCCTGGACTTCCCCAACATCGGGAGCAATCTTCCTGCATCTAGCCTGTCCAACCCCTTAAGAATTTTGTAAGTTTCTATAAGATCCCCTCTCAATCTCCTAAATTCTAGAGAGTATAAACCAAGTCTATCCAGTCTTTCTTCATAAGACAGTCCTGACATCCCAGGAATCAGTCTGGTGAACCTTCTCTGCACTCCCTCTATGGCAATAATGTCCTTCCTCAGATTTGGAGACCAAAACTGTACGCAATACTCCAGGTGTGGTCTCACCAAGACCCTGTACAACTGCAGTAGAACCTCCCTGCTCCTATACTCAAATCCTTTTGCTATGAAAGCTAACATACCATTCGCTTTCTTCACTGCCTGCTGCACCTGCATGCCCACTTTCAATGACTGGTGTACCATGACACCCAGGTCTCGCTGCATCTCCCCTTTTCCTAGTCGGCCACCATTTAGATAATAGATCTAAAGTTCAATCGGCGTCAGATCATTGACGAGTCCGTTGACAACAACATCGCCGCGTTGCGACACATGGCCAGACGTCGCCTGGACGCTCTCACACCAGACCAAGTGACCAGGGATATTCTTGTGTATGGCCTTTTAGATTATAAGCTTAGGGCTGAACTTCTGCGGAAGCCCGACCTGTCCTTAGACGAGGCTCTACACGCCGCCCGCATGGCTGAGGCTGTCGCCTCGGCATCGTCGCCTGCCGGTCATGACATTAACTTTGCCAGTGCTGCTGCCCGCCGGCGGTACACTGGCCCGCCACGGCAACAGGTCTCCCCTGCACCCGTCGTCGGCAGCCCACGGCGTTGCCCCAACTGCAACTTTTCCTCCCACCAGTTTAATGTGTGCCCAGCTTTGGGAAAGACATGTAATTTTTGCAGGAAATTGAACCATTTCTCTGCAGCTTGCCGCTCCAAGGGCAAGCCAGTACCCGCCCCACGGAGAATGTTAAACAACATTGCACAGGCTGATAGCGAGTTTGGTTCCCAGCACCAGCCTGACGAACTCCCTTTGTCTGATACCAGTACCTCCCAGGGGGAGGCAAGCATCTTTTCGCTCTTAGATGCACATGCCCTGATAGCAGACCCTTCGGTCAGAGTTACTGTTAATGGTTCGACCTTCTCTGCGAAACTAGACACGGGGGCAGTTACAAATGTAATGTCAATAAGCCTTTTCAAAAAGATTAGAACCGATGAGAAAGTTACTGTTGACAACTCCCGCCTACATGCCTACGGGGGAGGGGTTCTCGTTCCCGTGGGAAAGGCAACCCTGCACTGCAAGATCCTGCAGGCCTCTCGGCCCATCACTTTCTATCTGCTAGACTCTGACAACGTTACCTTGCTGGGTGCCCAGGCGTGTCAAGACCTCAGCCTGGTCTCCTTCCAACGCTCCGGCTACTGCTCTTCCTGCAGAGGGAGGAGATGGCGAGCTGCGGACCCGGTCCGGCCGACTGGTTAAGCCGCCTGTCCGTTATGGTGAATTTGCTTAGCTGTATGCTCCTCTGCTTGTTTAACTGTTTGCCTACCTGCTCGTAGCGCATGAGCCGTGGTCGCTATGTCACTACTGTATTGCTTGTTTCCAAGGGAAAGGATGTAGATGTGCCTTTAACATAGTGACCTCACCACTACTAACCACTCCCTATATCACAAGTATAAATGTAACCTCCCCACCCCTTGATCTCTCTCTAGCTCGTGTGACAGACCACGTACAGCTAGTGCAGTATTGTTTGTGAGTTACTAATAAAAGTAGTAAAGACAACAGTGCGTTATTGAAGCTCTTTACATGGTGTTACAATCGTGACTCTGCGCCTCCTGTTTTCCTGTTTTTTTTATTTGACCCAGTTCCCTATCCTTTCTCTATCTCCCGTGCCATGGCTACCTCGTGCCGCAAACCAGATCCTCTTGTCTTCGACTCGGACATTGCCCACCGTTGGGATGTCTTTAGACGCGACTTTCAGCACTACATGACGATTGCCCATCCCGCAGCCACCGCCGAGATGCGGGCGTCTCTCCTCAACATAGCCGGCCCCGCTGCCCTGGAACGATCCGAGTCGCTGCAGGTGAAGATGCGCGAGACCCGGTATGTCTTATGGCTAAGGTCACCGCGATGTGCGACATCCCCACTAACTCTATTCTAGAGCGGTTCAAATTGTTCAATCGGCGTCAGATCATTGACGAGTCCGTTGACAACTACATCGCCGCGTTGCGACACATGGCCAGACGTTGTCGCCTGGACGCTCTCACACCAGACCAAGTGACCAGGGATATTCTTGTGTATGGCCTTTTAGATTATAAGCTTAGGGCTGAACTTCTGCGGAAGCCCGACCTGTCCTTAGACGAGGCTCTACACGCCGCCCGCATGGCTGAGGCTGTCGCCTCGGCATCGTCGCCTGCCGGTCATGACATTAACTTTGCCAGTGCTGCTGCCCGCCGGCGGTACAAGACCATATCAAAGGCTTTCTGAAAGTCTAGATACCTACATCCACTGACTTCCCTTCATCCATTTTACTTGTCACATCCTCAAAAAATTCCAGAAGATTAGTCAAGCATGATTTTCCTTTCATAAATCCATGCTGACTTGGACTAATCCTTTTACTGCTATCCATAGAAACATAGAAAATAGGTGCAGGAGTAGGCCATTTGGCCCTTTCGTGCCTGCACCGCCATTCAATACGATCATGGCTGATCATCCAACTCAGTATCCTGTACCTGCCTCTTAAATATAGCCAATGAACTGGCCTCAACTACCTTCTGTGGCAGAGAATTCCAGAGATTCACCACACTGTGTGTGAATCCAAATGCCCCATTATTACTTCTTTAATAATTGACTGCAGCATCTTTCCCACCACCGAAGTCAGGCTAACTGGTCTGTAATTCCCCGTTTTCTCTCTCGCTCCTTTCTTGAAAAGTGGGATAACATTAGCTATCCTTCAATCCACAGGAACCTCTCCAAGGAATCCAAGGAATTTCTCCATGCCTCTTTCTACCAGCTGTCCCCTCCACTCCATTAGTCTGAAGAAGGGTCCAGACCCAAATGTCACCTTCCACAGATGCTGCCTGAAAATGAAAATGTTTCGGGTCGGACCCTTCTTCAGAGCAGTTAGGTAATAGCAAAAGTCTAAAGAAGGGTCCTGACCCGAAACGTCATCTATCCATGTTCTCCAGAGATGCTGCCTGACCCGTTGAGTTACACCAGCACTTTGTGTCCTTTCTTTAATTTAGTTGGTTGCCATCTGACTGGAACTCCAACTTCTCCATCCAGCAGAGAGCTCTTCACATTCACATGTACGTTTCACAAGAATTTTAAAGTTGAACTCTGTAGATATTGAAGAGAGTGTCTGCTGTCTTAACGGTTCAGGTATTCGAGCAGTTTCAATTAAGGCTTAATAAAGAGCTGGATTTACATTAGTATCTTGTGCCGCATTGAAGTGATCTAGGTTACCAAGTGCAGGTCGGCTTGTCTTCAGAGCCAGATTCAATTTTATGTTTCTATTTCATCAACTTTGCTGCAGAATGTTCTACCCTGGTAATGTTTGTAAACTTTGAACAAAAACAGTTCAAATTAAACCATGACTTATGGATCAAGAGCACCGAAAAACTGGCAAAAGGCCGATTCAGAACTGTGGGAAATTGCAATGCTAAAACTACCTATCCACAGCAGTAAGATAATGATAGCAAAAGTGTGGTGTTCGTTCATGGGGCTATAAATGCCTTGATTCGGTGAGAAGGAACAGCTTAGTCTGGGAGAGCAAAATGTTGGCTTGTGTGAAAAGGTGAGCTAAATCGTCTTTCTCAACTGTACTGTTTGTGTCGAACATGATGCCAAGTTAAACTGATCTCATCTGCCTGAACATGATCCATATCCCTCTATTCCTTGCACTTCCACGTGCTTATCTAAAAGCTTCTTAAACACCACTATCATATCTGCTTCCACCACCACCCCAGGCAATGCATTGCAGGCCCCCACCTCTCACTGTGTAAAATAGAACTTGCCCCGCACATCTCCATTAAACTTCCCCATCTCACCAATAGCTATGCCCTCTACTGTTGGCCATTTCCACCCTGGGTGAAAAAGATTCTGACTGTCTCTCTTATATTATCTATGCCTCTCATAGTTTTATATATTTCCATCATCTCCTCTCAACCTCTGACATTCCAGAGAAAACAATCCAAGTAAATCCAACCTCCACATCTTTCCTGTAATGGGGCAACCAAAACAACTTGCAATACTCCAAATGAGTATTGCAGTATTGAGTATAATTTTCTATTACATCTAAATGACCAAGTTATTCTCTTATCATGTATCTATTCACTGTATATGGATCGATTGTAATCATGTATTACCTTTCTGCTGGCTGGTTAGCACAAAACAAAAAGCTTTTCACTGTACCTAGGTACACGTGACAATAAACTAAACTGAACTGAACAGATATCAATGGAGGGAGGAAGGAAGAGGGGTTGGTTTCCATAAATTACACAAATACAGATTGGCAATATCTGAACACCTGAGACAGGTAAACATTTTTCAAAGTGAGAAGCTAAAAGATTTAAAGCTTTCAAAAGCGTGAATGGAAAAATGTGAATTTTCCTGTTTAGCGAGTCATTGAAAAGGATGATAATTACAAATTCTTCTGAAAAGAAGAAAGAAGCTTGGAGGAATGTCTTTGTCTAGTGTTAAATGTTATAGAGGTTAAATGTTTTTTTCACCAAGAAAAAGGCTGAGCTAAAATCAATTGCATCTTTTAAAGTAAAAGTATTTGCACCAGAGGAAGTTACAAGGCTGTAGGGAGAGATATAGAGATGTTAGGATTCGAGTGATGAACTAACAGCTGTGCTGTCAAATGGCCTTTTATGAAAGGGGCAACTGTAGTTGATTTATTGGCCTGCTCTGAGATGACATGCACCACATCAACAGAGTGACACTTGGTGTAACGAGAGCTGAAATAAAGTATGTAGGATGCTGGTTTATACTGAAGATGGAACAAAATGCTGGAGTAACTCAATGGGTCAGGCAGCATCTCTGGTGAAAATGAATAGGTGACGTTTTGGGTTGGGACCCTTCAGTAGGGGAGAGGGGCAAGAAAGCTGGAAGAGAGGAGGGGCAGGACAAAGCGTGGCAGATAGTAGGAACCCTTCTTCAGACAGAAAATCGGGGTTGGGGGGGGGGGGGGGCAGGGTGATATAGAAACAAGATTCACCATCTAATTTAAAACTATTGTGCCAGCTTTCCCATTGATGAATGCCAGTTTTCACCTTAGTTGACATGTCATGGGCCCTTGTGAAAAAGTTGACCCTTAGGTTCCTACTAAATCTTTCCCCTCTCACCTTAAACATATGCCCCAACCCTGGGAAAAAGCATCTGAGCTTTCATCCTATCTATTCCCCATCACGAGGGGCAAATTGTTCACACAGACGGTGGTGGGTATCTGGAACGAGTTGCCAAAGGAAATTGTTGAGGCAGGTAAAAAGAGCATTTAAAGGACATTCAGACAAGTAGCTGTTCCTGAACATAGGAAAGGTTGAGAGGGATATTTGTTAAATGCAGATAAATGGGACACAGAGTGCTGAAGTAACTCTGCAGGTCAGGCAGAATCTCTGGAGAACATGGATAACTGACATTTCGGGTCGAGACACTGCTTCCGACCTGAAACATCATCCATCCATGTTCTCAAGAGAAGCAGTCTGATCTGCTAAGTTACTATAGCACCTTGTATCCTTTTGTGTAAAAACCAGCATCTGCACTTCTATGTTTCTGCAAATGGTATATCTTGGTTGGACTGTGCTGCCTGGATCCTTGCTGTATGACTTCCCACAGACCCACATATAGGCTTAGAAAACACACCAAAATATAAATCCTGCATACACAATGCAGTGAAAAGAAAAATACCGTGCAAATAAAAATATATTAGTGCAAAACACAAACAGCTAGCAAGTCCATGGTAAATTGTTCATAGTGTTCCGTTGCTGAGGTAGGATCAGATTGGTTTAGGAACCTGATGGTTGTAGAAATGTAGCTGTTCCTGAACATAGTGGGGTGGGTCTTCAGGCTTCTGTACCTCCTGTCCAATGGCAGCATCAAGAAGCTGGCAGGACCCGCATGGTAATAGATTTTACACTCTTCTATAAGATCATTCCTCAGCCTTCTATTAGGAATAAAGTCCTGGCCTGCTCGACCCGAAACTTTAACTTTTCTATGTGGGGGAGGGGGGCAGGGTAAGGGGGAAACCGTTTCCCAGTCTCTTCCTGGCGGGGACGCGACTATTTCTCCGAGTCGCGTCCTCGCCCCCCACCTCGCGGCCTACCAGCTGGATCAGAGCGGCCTTTCCTGCCGGGGACCGGGAACCGGACCAGGGCTGCTACAGCGGCGGCGCAGCGCTGGAGTCACCGCGGAGCGGGCGATGCCTACCTGGGTCGCCGTTTGGTGCTCCGGAGCGTTGGGCCGCTGCTCCAACATCGTGGAGCTCTGGTGCAGAGAGCTTCCAACGCGGGCGGCGCTGAACAACATCGTGGAGTCCTGGGGCACCTTGCAGAGGGTCTCCAGCAGCAGTCTCCACCCGGCGCGGCCTACGGACTTTGGAAGCCGCCGACTCCGGTAGGAGGGGGCCGACTCTGGTGTCCACGCCGCTGAGGACGTCCCGCAGCCCCGACATCGGACTTACAACACCTCGGCGAGCGGTCCTGGACATCGGGCCGCCCGTAGCTGCAACTGCAGAGGGCTTGGGGAGGCCCTGACCACGAGGAACAGTGGAGGAAGAGACTGACTTTGGTGCCTTCCCACACAGTGGGAAACTTTGATTCTGCTGTGTGGGGATGTTTTATATTAAATTCTATAGTGTGTGTTCTTTATACCCTTTCTGGCTTAATCCCTCCCTTCACCACCTCCAGTTTAAATTCCAGTTGGAATATTTTGGAGGACCCAAGAACCAAGACCCCTCCCTATTGCTCAGGTCCTTGAGTTCTGGCATTATCCTTCTCTGTAAATCTTGTCTGCACTCTTTCCAGCTTAATGGCCTCTTTCCTACAGCAAAGTGACCAAAACTGAATGCAACACTCCAAGTGCAGCCTCACCAACATCTTCTGACATATCTTCCTAACATCTATACTCAGTTCTATGATTGGTGAAAGCCAATGTGCTAAAATCTGCCTTCACCACCATGTCAACTTGTGAAGCCACTTTCACAGAATTATGTACTTGTACTCCTAGATCTCTCTGCTCTACAACACTCTCCATGAATCTAGCATTCGCTATCAAGGTCCTGCCCTGATTTGACCTCCTAAAAACACCTCACACTTATCTGAATTAATGGCCATCTACAAATCCTTGGCTCACTTGTCCAGCTGATCAAGATCCTGCTGTAATTCTTGACACCAACTTCACTGCCTTTCACACTACCTACTGATTTTTAGTGTAATCTGCACATTTACTAATTAGGCCTTGTGCATTCTCGTCCAAATCATTGATATATAGCACAAATAGCAGTGGGCCATGCACCGATCCCTGAGACACAGCACTAGTCACAGGCATCGTGACTGTAAACAACCTTCCACCATGACCCTCTGCTTCCTACCATGAAGCCAATTCAGTATCCAGTTAGCCAGCTCTCCTTGGATTCCATGCGATCTAACGTTCCAGAGCAGACTACCGTGCAGAACCATTTCAAAGGATCTTGTCAACCAACTTAGTTACTTCTTCAATATACTTGCGATACAAATTTGTGAGGCTTATCTCCCAAACCCGCACACGAAACCATGCAGATCATCCCTAATCTTTCCAAATGCATTTCTTATTCCTCCTCTTCTAACCCCACCTCTATCTCGCATACAGCACCTGAACACTGGCACATTAAGCTGCCAGTCCTGTTCCTCCCTGAGCCAGGTTTCCCTAATGGCAGTAATGTCCCAGTCACCAGTACCTAGCCACGACCTGAGTTCATCTGCCTTACCTGTCAGGCCCCTAGGTTTGAAATAAATGCAATTTAATCCAGCTGTCTTTTCTTGCTCTCTGCCATGCCCCTGCTTACTGAATTTACTGCCATTGACTTGTTACTGCAAGCAAGATTTTCATTGGACTTTCAACTCACTACTTGTGCATATGACAATAAACTGGACTTGACTTGACGAGATTATTTCTATTGAATATGAAACCTAGACTTATTTCCTTCAATTTTAGATTTGGCCATTGTTAACTCCCAGCTGCATTTTCTGCCTAAATCTTCTGCCTGCCCTTTTTTACCCTATATCTTCATTGCCTATCATGAATTATTATAAAAATTGAACAGGGTGTAATTTTAATTTGAATACCTCTTCAACATGAAAAGATTTATTTTAGCTGAACATCATATCTCCTGCAATCATCTTTGTAGTTTTCTTTGAATAGTTTTCCCACTTCTCTATCCTATTCAACATGGGCAAAAGTGTTTTAAAATGTGCCACTCTCATTTTGACTCTTTGTGTTTCTCGAGGCTTTCATTGCAATGGCATTCATTTCACCACTGTACTCTTTTGCGTTCATTTTACCACTGCACCTTCTGCCCATCATTTTGAAACTATATCTGCAAGTTTTGCACTAATGCATATTACCTTGTATTCCTGAACTAAATCTATATACTTTTAAATATAGTGTGTGTGTGTGTGTGTGTGAGTGTGTGAGTGTGTGAGTGTGTGAGTGTGTGAGTGTGTGAGTGTGTGTGTGTGTGTGTGTGTGTGTGTGTGTGTGTGTGTGTGTGTGTGTGTGTGTGTGTGTGTGATTTTGCCTTTGAAACGCATTTCCACGAAAACCAGATGCAAAAATGCGGAGATTTTTACATATTTCGGTAGGGATTTAACTTATGATTTCAGAAATCTACTCCTCTCTAGTTTGGTCAATTATTTCCCCAGATTTTAAATAAAATTGTTCACAAAACATCAAAAAAAAATAAAATCAAACTGCTGCATGAGTCACAGTGCCACCTCACAGATGTCCAATCACAATGGATCTCATTTACATATATGACATCACAATGGGACAGGGGTGGGAGATCTCTCCCCTTCCCTCCCTCCCTTCCACCCCGTGCCTTTCCCCCACCCCCCCTTCTCTCCCCCCCCCTTCTCTCTCTTCCCCCTTCCTCTCTCTGCCCCATTTCTCTCTCTCTCCCCCCCTCCTCTCTCCCCCCTCCTCTCTCCCCCCTCCTCTCCCTCCCCTCCTCTCTCTCCCCCTCCACTCTCTCTCTCCCCCACTCTCTCTCCACCTCTCCCCTCCCCCCGTCCTCCTCCCCCTCTCCCCCTCCTCCCCTCTTCTCCCCCACCCCTCTCACCTCCCCCTCTTCCCCTCTCCTCTCCCCTCCCCACTCCTCTCTCTACCCCCCTCACCCACCCTTCCCCCCTCTACCATCACCTTCTCCCTACCCGTGTCTCCCCCTTCACCCTTCCCGCTCTCCTCCCCTCCCCCATCCTCATCCCCCTCTCTCTCCCTTCACCCTCCCCCTCCCCACTCTCTCCCCATATCCTCTTCTCCCTCCCCACTCTCCCCATCTCCCTCTCCCCCTCCCCACTCTCTCCCCATCTTCCCTTCCCCACTCTCACCCCTCTTCCCCACTCTCTCCCCTCTTCCCCACCTCTCCATTTCCCCCTCACTCTCTCTGCCCCCACCCCCATCCCCCTTCTCTCCTTCCCCCTCCCACTCCCCCTCCCCACTCTCTCCCCCATCCCCCTCTCACCCCATCACCCTCTAACCCATCCCCCTGTCTCCATCTCCCCCTCTCCATCTCCCCCTCTCCCCCATCCTCTTCCTGCCTCTCCACCCCTTCTCCATCCCATCTCCCCCCCCCCCCTCCCTCCACCCCAAATCTCTTCCCTCATCTCCCTCCCCATCTCACTCTTTCTCTGCCCCGCTCTCTTTGCCCCTCGACATAGGGTGGGGATGGGGTAAAAGGAGCCAATGTATAATATTAATATAATATCAAGGGGGGGGGGTTAGTGTGTGTGTGTTGGGGGGTTAGTGTGTGTGTTGGGTGGTTAGTGTGTGTGTTGGGGGGGGGGTGGTTAGTGTGTATGTTGGGGGGTGGTTAGTGTGTGTGTTGGGGGGGGGGTGGTTAGTGTGTGTGGGGGGGGGGTGGGTGGTTAGTGTGTGTTGGGGGGGGTGGTTAGTGTGTGTGGGGGGGGGGGTGGTTAGTGTGTGTGTTGGGGGTGGTGGTGGTTAGTGTGTGTTGGGGGGGGTGGTTAGTGTGTGTGTTGGGGCGGTGGTGGTTAGTGTGTGTTGGGGGTGGTTAGTGTGTGTGTTGGGGGGTTGTTTGGTTATGTGTGTGTTTGGGTGTGGTGTTGTTAGTGTTTTGTTTTGGTTGTTGGTTGTTGTTTTTAAGTTTTGGTTTGTTGGTTTTTGTTGTTAGTTTTGGTGTTGTTAGTGTGTGTGTTGGGGCGGTGGTGGTTAGTGTGTGTTGGGGGTGGTTAGTGTGTGTGTTGGGGGGGTGGTGGTTAGTGTGAGTGTGGGGGTGGTTAGTGTGTGTGTGGGGGGGGGGGGTAGTAGTTAGTGTGTGTGAAGCTGCAACCTCTCCCCCCTCCCCCCCCGCGCGCTGATGGGCGGGACCCTCTCCCCCTCCCCCTCCCTTCCCCCTCCCCACTCTCTCCCCCCTTCCCCCTCTCCTCCCCACCGCCCCCTCACCCTTTCCCCCCCCCCTCTCCCCTCCTCCATTCCCCTCCTCCAACCCCCCTCTCCTCTCCTCCAACCCCCTCTACCCTCCTCAAACCCCCTCTACCCTCCTCCAACCCCCTCTACCCTCCTCCCTCTCCCTTCCCCCCTCTCTCCCCACTCCCCCTCTCTCTCCCCTCATCTCTCTCCCCTCCTCTCTCCCCACCACCTCTCTCCCCCATCTCCTCTCTCCCCACCTCCTCCCCTCCCCCCTCTCTCTCCCCCTCTCTCTCTTCCCCTCTCCCCCCATTTCCCCTCCTCTCCCCCTCCTGTCCCCTCCCACCCCTCTCCCCACCCCGTCTCCCTCTACCCCCCACTCACCCCCATGTGTGTGTGTGGGGTGGTTAGTGTGCGTGTGAAGCCGCAGCACCCCCCGTTGGAACAGACCCAGCGGTTCTGCACTTGGTCTAATTCTCTTTTAAATCTTTAAATGTTATCATCTTTCATCACACATTTATTTCAGCATTCTATTTTAAAACTTTAATAAAGTCCTAATTACACAAATAATTTAAGGATAAGCCATTTCTAACCCTTGTATTCAAGTAGCATATGCTCCAACAGAATTTAGTCTCTGATTTGGATAGTGTCAGATTGGTTCAATAGAATCTCTGAGCTGAAAAGTCATGAATTCAAATCTCACCAGGTAATTAAGCATTCCAATCTAAGCTTATTGTAATATAAAGTGATTACCTTTCAAAAGAAACTCATCGGCCATGAAGTGCTTCAGTTCATCCTGAGTTTATGAAAGGTGTACAAATGGCAACTTATTTATTTCATTTTCACGATTCCTTTAATCAAAAGCTTTAACTCCTGCTGTGCCGTTGTGAAATGCATGAACCATTTTACCAAAAAGTGAAGATGATTCAATGATCAATTGGTTAGGGAATTCAAATAAATGTGTTAGTTGCTGGCTCACAGATATTGTGTTGCGCTGAATTATTTACTTTGTATCCTCATGGATGCTTCCTACTTAGTTCTCATTAATATCTTTGTGTGAATTGTCTCTTGAGTCAGAAAGTTCAGGATTCCTCTCGGGCTTAATATCATTTAAAGCAGAGCACTGATATTCTTCCTGTGTAGGGAGGAACTGCAGACGCTGCTTTAAACCGAAGATAGACAGTAAAAGCTGGTGTAACTCAGCAGGTCAGACAGCATCTCTGGAGAAAAGGAACAGGTGACGTTTCAGGTCGAGACCCTTCTTCAGTCTGAGAGTCAGGGGAAAGGGAAACGAGAGATATAGAACAAATGAATGAAAGATATGCAAAAAAGTAACGATGATGAAGGAAACGGGTCATTAGCTGTGTGCTGGGTGAGAACGAGTATAGACAATGAGACTCAACAAGACGACTGAAGCTGGTACGACGGGTGCGGGAGGGATGGAGAGGGAGGGAATGCAAGGGTTACTTGAAGATAGAGAAATCGATATTCATACTGCTGGACTGTAAGCTGCCCAAGCAAAATATGAGATGCTATTCCTCTAATTTGCTCTGACATTGCAGGAGGCCGAGGACCGAAAGGCCAACAGAGGAATGGGAAGGGGAATTAAAGTGTTTGGCAACCAGGATATCAGGTGGGTCCAGGTGGACTGAGTGAAGGTGTTCAGCGAAATGATTACCCAGTCCTCGCCAATGTACAAGAGTCCACACCTTGAACATGAGGTTGGAGGAACTGCCGGGGTCCCTAGACAGAGTCGACGGAGAAGATATAGGGACAGGTGTTGCATCTCCTACAGTTGCTGGGGAAGGTACCTGGGGAAGGGGAGGTTTGGGTGGGAAGGGAAGAGTTAGCCAGGGAGTTGCGGAAGGAACGGTCTCTGCGGAAGGCTGAAATGGATGGAGATCTGAAGATGTAACCAGTGGTGGGATCCCATTGGAGGTGGCAAAATTCTATCTGTGGAGCAAACAATTCCCCCACAAATATCACAGAGCCAGTTAGGGTCTGAGGAAGGGTCCAAACCCAAAACCTCGCCTATCGAGTTTGAACAAGGGTCTTGACCCGAAACGTCACCCCTCCATGTTCGCCAGAGTTGTTGCCTGACCTGCTGAGTTACTCTAGCACTATTCTTTTGAAAACCAGCTTCTGCAGTTCCTTATATCCAGGGTAATTTATCTATTTGCTTTTTGGTGGACTATGTATCAAGGCAAGTGCAAACTTTCCTCAATCTTACAAAGGTGCCCACAACTTAACAATACCAGAGAGATCCTGAGAATGTGAAAGGCATTATATAAATAGCCTTGGATGGACACAAAATGCTGGAGTAACTCAGCAGGACAGGCAGCATCTCTGGAGACAGTCTGAAGAAGGGTCTCGACCCGAAACATCACCCATTCCTTCTCTCCATAGATGCCGCCTGTCCCGCTGAGTTACTCCAGCATTTTGTGTCTATCTTTGATTAAAACCAGCATCTGCAGTTCCCTCCTACACATGCTATATATAAATAGCCTTTCTCTTTTTTTCCAAGTCTTTTTCTAAAATGGCTAATTATCTATCTTCCAGTAATGCTCCACTCTTCTTGCTCTGCAAAACAACCCCAGTGTTGTTCTGCACAATTATATTTGTTCTAAATGATGAATTTCACATTAAAATTGGTTGAAAAGTAAATATATTTTAGACACCACTCTGTTGTCTGTTGGAATATTCAATGTCCCATTGGCAGCTTAGCATTCATGTTTATTTCAGAGTCATTGCATCATCTTGCTTAATGTATCTATAGTTTAGAGATACAGCGTGGAAACAGGCACTTCAGCCCACCGAGTCCACGCCGACCAACAATCACCCATACACTAGTTCGACCTTACACACTAGGGACAATTTACACAAGCTAATTAACCTACAAACCTGCACGCCTTTGGAGTGTGGGAGCACCCAGATGAAACCCTCGCTGGCACAGGGAGAATTAAGCCATAGGGTTTATCTAAATCCTCATTTTTGAATGTTGTAACATTTGCACCTAACCTCCACTTTCCTTCTGGTTTCTCCAAGAACAATTGAAAAATTGAAGACACAAAAGCTGGAATAACTCAGCAGGTCAGGAAGCGTCTCTGGAGCAAAGGAATATGTGGCGTTTCGGGTCGAGACCCTTCTTCAGACTGGTCCTAGAACATAGAACAGTATAGAATAGGAATAGGCATTTTAGCTCTCAATGTCCATGCAGAACATGATGCCGTTAAACTAAATTACTCTGTCTGTAGACGATCCATATCCCTCTGTTCTGTACATATACTGTATGCCTATCTAAAAGCCATTTAAACATCATTATCGTATCTGCTTTGACCAGCAGCCCTGGCAGCGTTTTCCAGTTGCCCACCGCCCTCTGTGAAAAAAAAAACTTGCCCCACACATCTTGTTTTATTTTATTTTATTTTGGTTAACATCCATTGTTTAAATATCTTCTTTTAAATGTAATGTTTTATTGATTAGTTTTGTTGTTGAAAAGCTGGATTTTGATTCGGTAGAATTCTCTACCAGTGCGCATTTTACCAGACGCAGCCCAATCTAAAA
Organism: Amblyraja radiata; assembly: GCF_010909765.2. Taxonomy (NCBI): domain Eukaryota; kingdom Metazoa; phylum Chordata; class Chondrichthyes; order Rajiformes; family Rajidae; genus Amblyraja; species Amblyraja radiata. The sequence continues at coordinate 47,261,101 of NC_045961.1, forward strand.
TTTGCCCAGCAGGAATCAAATTTATTTTCACAATAGGAAAAGGCATCTGGTTACTGCTCGCATCGGTAATGAGGCACAAGAACATTGTTTAACAGTAGCACTGCACTCCCAGGGTTTTAGCAATCACCCTGCATCCTGAGCTCATGTTTTTATTGGATCTCCTGCAGGGCTGAAGTGGATTTTTCAATCATTTTGGGAAAGCGCAGACAATGGGAGGAATGCATTGAATCATGCAGGGTTAGTAACTGCTTCTGAACACATTCTGATTTTTTTTTTCTATTTTGAACTCAACCAGCGGCTTAGTGCCCCCAATTTATTGAGAGTTTATGAGGGATTGTAACTCTTTAAAGCACAACCAATCTCTCATAGAAAACGATTAACTATTTATTTCATTTGGAGAGACAATAGACTGCAGATGCCATAACCTGGAGCAATAAAAGAAAGGCCTTTGGTCTGCCTTGAAGAGTATGTCCATTAGCACGAAAATTGAATGTTACAATTTCAAGTAACTCCTAACCTTCCCCTCCCCCCTCCCCATCTTCATTTCTCTCTGCTTCTTATCCACCCAGGTTCTCTCCAACCTCCCCACCCCCCGCCGCCTTTTTCCAACCCCCCCGACACCAAGTTTTGTTCCCCTCCCTAACTGATTCATTCTGCCTTCCACCCACACATTTAACCTATTGATCATCCACTCACCCAACTGGATCTATCTGCTCATTACCCCCCCCCCCCTCCTTAGAACACAGAACATAGTACAGTACAGGAACAGGCCCGTTGGTGCACAATGCCAAACATAATTCCGAAGCCAACTCTATCTTGCTGCACATAATCTAAATCCTACCATTCTCTGCATTTCAATGTGCCTATCCAAATGACTGTTAAATGTCCACCACTTGGCTCCATGTGCGCCTTTTTCTCTTCATGTTTCTACCTATCACCCACCACCTACTATCTCTTTCCCTCCATCACCTCACTCCCTGCCCACCATCACCCTCCTCACCTGGTTCTACCTGTCATCTACCTGTACCAGCCCCTGCTGCACCCATCCCTCTCACCGTCTAATACTGGCTCTACAACCTCTGTCCTGGTGCACAGTGTTAACCCAAAACATTGACCATCCCTCCATAGATGCTCCCCGACCTGCCAAGTTCCTGTTTTTTTTTTTGCTTTAGCTTTCTCATGTGTCCTTTTAACATTTATGTCTCGGTAAAGTCAAGAGTGGCCTTTCATGACATCAGGCCACTATAACCCTCACACTGTAACCCTGTGGTAATGTTATTATGATAGTAAGTCCTAAAGAAAAAGCGATAACTAAAAATAACTCTGATCTAAGTAAAACCTTATCCCAAAGGTTGCAGATTCTGTTTTCTTGCCAACTTTAGAATCATAGACTAATATATATTCTGAAATAGCAAGTAATTAATCTTACTCCCTTTCTCCTTTTCTGTAATCTATATTACTAAAAGTTTCATCTTGACCACTTCCTGTTTGCACTACATATTGATTTTAGAAACAACGCTACCACTTACGGCTGTGATTTTCGGCCATCTTACTCAGAGTCCCCCTCCGCTGGGCAGGATAAGAGGATTTTTCCCATCGATGAAAAATAAAAGACTTATTAATGTTTAAAAAATGTTGAGATTCCCTCTCCTGTCAATCATGCCACGAAGGCCACGCCCATTCCGGTGGGAGGGGGGAGGGACTAAAAAACCTGGAAGTGTTGAGTGCCTCAGTCAGTCTCTGCAAGATGGGGGGAGGGGGTGAAGCGAGAGGGTCACGTCTCTCAGTCTGAGCTGTGAATAACACTGAACACATGTCTACTAAACTGTGAGTGCCCTTAATGTGGTTTGAAAATGCAGTTTGAAACTGCAAAAGTTGTTTGTTGCTTTGAAAATGCAAAAGTGTTCGTTGCTTTGAAAATGCAAAAGTGTTTGTTGCTTTGAAAATGCTAAAGTGTTGCTTGCTTTGAAAATGCTAAAGTGGTTTTTGCTCTATTGAGGGGGGGAGGAACTATAAAACCCGGAAGTGTGGGCGTCGCTCAGTCTCTGCAAGATAGGGGATGGAGAGATCTCGACTCTCTGTCTTTGGTGGCCTTGCACCCTGCATGAAATGGTATGAAACTGCATTTGAACTTGGTGGCCTTGCACCCTGCTTGAAATGGTATGAAACTGCACTTGAATTTGATGGTCTTGCACCCTGCTTGAAATGGTAGGAAACTGTACTTGAATTTGGTGGCCTTGCACCCTGTTTGAAATCGTATGAAACTGCATTTGAATTTGGTGGCCTTGCACTTTGCTTGAAATGGAATTTCAAGGAATAGCCGTGAGTCAACTGCCAGCCCACCAGCCATGAGTGATTGAGCTGCCAGCACACCAGGCTTGAGTGACTGAGCCGCCAGCCCAAGAATCCATTCAGCCCACAAAGTCCATACTAGCGCTCTGGAAACTAGTCCCTTCAGCCCACAACGCCCATACTAGCGCTCCAGAAAGATGATGATTTAATAAAATGTGAAAATAATTTGGCAGTGACAATGGTTACGGGACTTGTGGGTCTTTGTAGACAAATGGTTACAGAAGGAAGAAGCTGAGAAGACTTTTTTTTAAATACATATGGAATCCTAGGTTATATTTATAGAAGAATAGAAAGCAAACCCAAGGAAGGAATACCAAATGATTATAAATGGCTAGTTAAACCTCAGAATGCTTTTCATTAGGCATCACATTGATTTACACAAAGTGCTGGATTAACTCTGCGGGTTAGGCAGCATCTCTGGAGGACATGGATAGGTGAAGATGTCTGACCCAAAATGCTGCCTATCCATGTCCTCCCGAGATGCTGCCCGATCTACTCAGTTCTTCCAACACTTTGTGTTTCTTTTTGATAAACCAACATTGGCAATTTGTTATGCCTCCACTTTGATTTAAATCACTTTGGCATCTAGTCTTGAGTCTTAAATGCTCCATCTTAAGAATTAGAATTTTACCTGAAAAGGTCATACGTACAATGAGTCAGATAGAGATTGGATCAGTGCAGTTTTAGGCCCAGAAGCAGATTATTCAACCTGTTAAACCCAAAGTCAAGGCCATACAGAGGTACCAAAGAGATTTTCAAGAATTATATGACAGATAATGGTTATTGGTGGAGAAAATACAGAAGCTGAGGCTTGTTCTCATTAAAGTAAGAAACTTACAAAATGCTGCAGGAAAGTTCACAGTCATATATTTTTTGATATAGTTAACTGGGAGAACCGTCCTCATTCCACTGTCACAGATGTAAAACAGCATCAGATCTCTTGAGATGACCACAGGCAACAAGATTAAACTGAGTTGTGATCTGGAAATAACTGCTTGAAAGAGAAGTGGGAATAGGGTCAATATTTGAAGGGAAATATTTACAGGATCATGGACATGAAGAGTAGATTTGGTATTGATATTGGTTTTGGTTTAGTATAGTACTGAAATATAGTGAAAACATTTTGTGCGCTATAGAGTCGATTATTATCGTACTTGAGTACAATCAAGTCATAGACAGGTACAGCAGGTAGTGCAAACAGAAAAATAACCAGAGTGCAGAATGTAGTGCTATATTGTTACAGCTGAGAGAAAGTTCGGATAAAAAAAGAAAAGGTGCAAGGTCGGCAATGTGGTAGATTGGTACAATACCCATAGCTCATTAGAGGTCCGTTTTGTAGTCTAAGAACCATAGGGAAGAAGCTGTTTCTGAATCTGGTGTTATGTGCATTCAAGCTTTTGTATCTTCTACCCAATGGGAAAGGGGAGAATAGGGAATGAGTTCCTATTTAAGTGAACCGTGATCATTTTGACTGCTTTACCATGAGAGAATGAATTGTAGATAGAGGGAGAGGTTGGTCTGTGTGAAGGACTAGGCTACATCCACGATTCCCTTGGGCAGGTAGAAGGTACAGGAGCCTGAAGACTGCAACAACCAGGTTCAGGAATAGCTGCTTCCCCACAGCCATCAGGCTATTAAACCTGGCTCGGACAAAACTCTGATCATTAATAACCCATCATCTGTTATTTGCATTTTATCAGTTTATTTATTCATGTGTGTATATATTTATATAATAGTATATGGACACACTGATCTGTTTTGTAGTAAATGCCTACTATGTTCTGTGTGCTGAAGCAAAGCAAGAATTTCATTGTCCTATCAGGGACACATGACAATAAACTCACTTGAACTTGAACTTGAACAGAGCACTTGTTCTAACATGATGCTTTATATGGTGCATCTGTAGAAACTGCTAAGAGGTAAATGGAAACTGGGAAGCGGTCATTGGAAACTTGCCGAATTTCTTTAGTCTTCTGAGGAAATAGTGACATTGGTGTGCTTCCTTGGCAGTACCGTCAATGTGGTCAGGCCCGATAATTCTACTAAAGAGCCAACTCAGAAATCATGGTCTGAGCCGTCTCCTTCCCTGCTGTATCATTCTGGGACTCTACAGTTAACTGGGCCACACAACTCGCATCTTCTTCGTGGTAAAACATCAATCAGACCTTAACTCCGCTTGTGATTTAGAAACATAGAAACATAGAAAATAGGTGCAGGAGTAGGCCATTCGGCCCTTCGAGCCTGCACCGCCATTCAATATGATCATGGCTGACCATCCAACTCAGTATCCTGTACCTGCCTTCTCTCCATACCCCCTGATCTCTTTAGCCACAAGGGCCACATCTAACTCCCTCTTAAATATAGCCAATGAACTGGCGTCAACTACCTTCTGTGGCAGAGAATTCCAGAGATTCACCACTCTCTGTGTGAAAAATGTTTTCCTCATCTCGGTCCTAAAAGATTTCCCCCTTATCCTTAAACTGTGACCCCTTGTTCTGGACTTCCCCAACATCGGGAACAATCTTCCTGCATCTAGCCTGTCCAACCCCTTAAGAATTTTGTAAGTTTCTATAAGATCCCCCCTCAATCTTCTAAATTCTAGCGAATACAAGCCGAGTCTATCCAGTCTTTCTTCATACGAAAGTCCTGACATCCCAGGAATCAGTCTGGTGAACCTTCTCTGTACTCCCTCTATGGCAAGAATGTCTTTCCTCAGATTAGGAGACCAAAACTGTACGCAATACTCCAGGTGTGGTCTCACCAAGACCCTGTACAAAGACCCTGTCTCACCAAGACCCTGTATTTGGTTTTGTCAAATCAAAATGTCATAATTACATGATAGAACAGTTGCATAATAGATTTTGATTTTTTTTTAAGTACATCGATGGTTTTGTTTAGCTTAGTTTAGTTTAGAGATACAGCGCGGAAACATGCCCTTCGGCCCACTGAGTCTACACCGATCAGCGATCCCCACACATTAACGCTGTCCGACACACACTAGGGATAATTTACAATTTTTACCGAAGCCAATTAACCTACAAACCTGTAAATGCCATTGGATTGTGGGAGGAACCCAGGGCATCCGGAGAAAACCCACGTGGTCACGGGGAGTATGTACAAACTCTGTACAGACAACACCCGTAGTCAGGATCGATCTGGGTCTCTGGCGCTGTAAGGCAGTAACTCTACTGCTGTGCCGCCCCTATGGCGCCAATAGTTGTCTGAGATATTTTATTACTTTGCATTGACGTAGAGGTAATCAGATTCCCAATGGTTTGAAAACAGAAATATTATGCAGTCACTTGCATTGTGCAGGGCTGCACATAATCTAAAAGCAGGCTGAGATACTTTATCCCAATACTATTACCCAAAGATGCTGCTTTGAGAGTAGCACAGTGATGGCTGATACAAATTGCACTGGTGCCACTGGATCACTTTTCAAATCAAAGAAACCAGATGTTAGCTTGCACAGGCAATGCTGTTGAAATATGATGGAAAACCTTGTTCAGCTTAAGCCTAGCATAATAAAATTTGATGATGTGATGTTGCAAGTGTGAAGCCCAGATTGACTTGAGATTGTCATGTATTGCCTTTCTATATCTGATGCAGTCTTATGTTTAAATGACCATGCAGTTTGGTAATGGACAGACATAATTATTACATTGCTGCTTTACGTTGTTTATGTTAGCTCTTGGATTGAATTATTTGCAACCACATGAAATAACTGAGTTAAGCTCACATAGAAAAGAGATTCATTACCATTCATTTTTTCAGGAACGTATAATATCTTAAGGTGAAATATTCTTACCCACTTAGATTTCTCATGTGGTTACAGTTTATAATTGAATGGAATTGGAGCTGATAAATTTGATTACATACTGCCATATTTTTGTGTTGCATGTGATTCAATTCTCTGAATGATCTAGCCAACCACATCCACTAAAATAAATTATTATCCTGGTTGTCTCATTTGGTGTTTGTGTGGTGGGTCCATTATAACAGTGTCTATGGGCTTCAGAATTACTTATTTGTGTTGTTGTTAAACTCTATGTGGTTCACTAATGTCCTTCAGGGAAAGATCTGCCATCCTTATCTGTTGTGGTCTAGTTTAAGTGCAACTCCAGATTTATTAGAAAAATACACTAGGTGTTGGAGTAACTCAGTGGATCAGGCACCATCTCTGCAGAACATGGCTAGGCGTTGTTTCAAGCCAGGACTTTTTTCACCCTGGAGATGATGCTTCATGACAGTACTTTTCTTCAGACAGGAGGCAATGTTTTGGGTCAGGATCCTTCTTCAGCCAGAGATATAATTCCTTGTGTCTCCAGATCTATTAATAAGGGTGAGTTTAGCTGTGTTCCAAATTATCCCAGCGACTCGCTCATTTCAGAGTCCAAATAGGGATGGAGAGTAAATGCAGTCCACAGATAAATATTTGTGTGAACAAAATAAACTATATTTTAATAAAACCTACCTGTAGGCCCTTCACTGGAGTGAATCTTTCAATGACTTTGAGTCAGTCTCAGACAAATAAAGTACTTGTAGTGTCTGAACAAGAGGTCTTCATTTGTTCAATTTGTGTAGTTATTTGAATAGCTCTGATCTTTGTTCCCCTGCCCTGTTGATTTTATTAGCTTAGTTTCCATCACAAGAGCTCAAGGGCATCTTCCATTCAACATTGGCCCTGCTTCAGGAAGACAGAGTATATCTAATTTAATTCTCTTGTTTACACAAGTACTTACCATTAATGCAGGCTTTGAATCATGATATAAACTGCTACCAAAATCAATGTCCCAAGTGCACTTAAGGTGACACATTAGATATTGTTCATCCATTTAGGTTTATAACTTTTGGTCACTTCATAAAGACAATCTATTATCAAAATCAAGGATTTTGCAGTATTTGATGGAACTGGTCATTGTTCAACCTTCTTACATCAATTACAACTGGAGTATTGATTGGTGTTTGTCAAGTTCAAGTTCAAGTGAGTTTATTGTCATGTGTCCCTGATAGAAACAGAACATAGTAGGCATTGACTACAAAACAGATCAGTGTGTCCATATACCATTATATGGACACAAATGGTCAAACGGTGTATCAATCACAATCTGATTTTGTGAAAATGCTATTGATTTTGTGAAGTATTTTAGTAATGGAGCATAGATTCGGCTGAAACCCGATACGACATCATCAGAATAAAATTGAATTCTGAAGGACCCGGTCACTTTGTAGATGTTTAAAGAATGGTCAGTACGATAATGAATTTATTGTAGCAGTCATTAAATACACCTAACACATTAGGCATTGCACTGTTTGAAAATGAAACAGAAGTTACTTCGATAAGTCTTACTTATTTTCTCTCTGCCACAATATGTCATTGTACAGGAGGCTGCCTGAGCAAGATATGGGTTAGGTGGGACTATTGCCATCCATCCCTGTTAACTGGACATAGACACAAAATGCTGGAGGAACTCAGCGGCACAGGCAGCATTTCTGGAGAAAAGGAATGGGTGAAGTTTCGGGTCGAGACCCTTCAACAGACTGATAGACGAGAACTAAGAAGGGCCTGACTCCAAGACTGAAGAACGGTCTCAACCAGAAACGACACCTATTCCTTTTCTCCAGAAATGCTGCCTGACACGCTGAGTTACTCTAGCATTTTGTGTCTATCTTCAGGTAACAGTTATGATAACTGGACAATGGCTTTCCAGAAAAATAACAAAAACTAATCACGAGCTTGGTTAATCTAAGCATCGGTTACTGTATAGTCTGCCGATCATAAAAACAGTATAGTGCTCTGACATGTAGAAACAAGGAACTACAGAGACTGGTTTGTGACTTATCCATGTTCTCCAGAGATGTTGCCTGACCTGCTTTAACTCCAGCTCTTTGTATCTTCCATAGTGCTCTGAATTTCGTCTTTGAGATTCCACGGTACCTATCAGAAGGAGACACCAGGAACTGCAGATGCTGGTTTACAAAAAAAAGTCACAGAATTCAGTGGGTCAGGCAGCTCTGTAGGACATGGATAGGTGACATTTTGGGTCAGGACCCTTGTTCAAGCTGGTCGCCATGTTTCAGCTCAGAACCCTTCTTCAGTTCTGGTTCTCCAAAGATGTTGCCTGAGCCATTGAGTTACTCCAGCATTTTATACCTGTCATATGATTCCTTGAGTTAAGAAAAGAGATTTACGTTTTCTTTTTTTAAAAGGTATATTTTTGTTGCTAAAGTGTGATTCCTCAGACAACTGTATAATAATATGTGGACAGCACGACTATAATAGGAGGTGTGATGTTTGGTGGACTGTGTGGGGTGGGGTGGGGTAGAAGATTGCAACCTTCACGTGGTCCACCCTGTTTCGACTAATGCAATCAACTCGACGTGCACAAACGGAAGATCAAATAGAACAAGTGGTTAAGAAGGAACTGCAGATGCTGGAAAATCGAAGGTACACAAAAATGCTGGAGGAACTCAGCGGGTGCAGCAGCATCTATGGAGCAAAGGAAATACGCAACGTTTCAGGCCGAAACGTTGCCTATTTCCTTCGCTCCATAGATGCTGTTGCACCCGCTGAGTTTCTCCAGCATTTTTGTGTACCATCAAATAGAACAAGTTGTCCAACAAGTTTAGGCTGTGCACGTCACACGAAAGAAGAAGAAGACTGTGTGGGGTGGGAGGACCCGTTGCTCCTCCCGTGCAGCACAAGACAAAGGGAGATGTTTTGTATAAGGTTTATCCTGTATGTAGACAGTGTGTGTGTGCAGCCATCTTGAGTTGTCTTGCTGCCAGCATTGAGTAAAGCATTAAAGACTTCTGTTGTAAATTGAAGACTCTCAAGTTTTGTGCAGACCTAGAAAAAGAACACGAAAGGACTCTTCACAGAAAAAAATTAGCTGTTCTTCTCACATTGCTGTTTGTGGAAACTTGCTGTGTACAATCTGGCAATAACAGTTCCTACCTGATAACATCACTTCAAAGAACACCATAGTGTAAAGCACTTTAAAATGTCCTGCGGTCATGAAAGATGTGTTTTTATTTACTGTGAATGAACATTGCAGTTTTAACCCTTGGCTGTTACTTTTATTGCAGCTACCTTGCAACATTAGTGTTAACTTAAGATGGATAAAGAGTGAGAATATATGTGTAGGCCATGATTGTAAAAACAAATTTCAGGCAGGTTTTGATGTATATCTAAATTCTACTTGAGAAATTACTTATCCTGCATAATAAAGGTACTGCTGTGATTTCCCTGGTACAAGTATTTCAATGGAAATGCAACCAACTAGCAAGTATGCCTTCATACTGACTCACGATTGCAAGCTGGCAGAATTTTGCACATCAACATTTTGCTGATTGCAGATGATTTAATTCTAATTTTAAAAGCTCTTTCTCCTTTTGATTTAGATGGTGAGATGTGTTAATAGTTCACATTAAAGTCATCACATAACTCTTGGTTGTAACATTTAAGCAGTCAAACCTGTGGCTTAGTCAAAGAGGATGGTTAGTGTGAAACTCTCAGATACTCACAAGTATTTGCATATATATTATATGACTTGAGCCCTTGGTTGGTGAATGTTGGGCAAACGAGGCCATAAAGAGAGTGCATGCACCTTCAATTCCTCTGAGAACTGTGAAACAGATCACCCATTTACAACATCAGTTTGACTTTGTTGGATATGTCTTAAAATGATTCATTAAAACGTACCAGTTTGCTGTTAAAGGATTCCTTAATCTGCACAATGAAAACCAAAAGCAGTATTTAACTTTCATCATAAATAAAAGTATGAGTAACCAGTATAGGACGTTTGGCTGTTTTGAGGGGGATTTAAATGCAAAATATTAGCAGTTTTAGTTCACTTTTTATTAGAGAAAAATATAACAGCTAATTACAGGATACCAGAATGTTAGAACGGTGATGAGGAAACACTTTTTCACACAGAGAGTTGTAAGTCTGTGGAATTCTCTGCCTCAGAGGGCGGTGGAGGCCGGTTCTCTGGATATTTTCAAGAGAGAGCTAGATAGAGATCTTAAAAATAGTGGAGTCAGGGGATATGGGGAGAAGGCCGGAACGGGGTGCTGATTGAGGATGATCAGCCATGATCACATTGAATGGGAGTGCTGGCTCGAAGGGCCGAATGGCCTACTCCTCCACCTATTGTCTATTGTCTATCTCCAATCATCGTCCAGTTTTACATACGCTTATAATTCTGATTTACTATAAACCAGCTCTGCCATTCTATGAAATAAACCACCTTGGAAGTTGCTGTGATCTTTTCATTTTCCTATCTAACTATTTGAAATAAAATTAAAACCTACTTAGACTAAAGCATACTTTTTTTAAATTTGAGGAAATAATCTTGAACTGGTTATATCGACTTCTGAAAGCACGTCAAATTTATTTTTTTCCTCTAATCTGAATCAAACCCAAATTTAATTCCCTTTCTGAAATAGAATTGACTAATTTACCTTCTTGGTTATTTATCTGCTTTACCTTCTTGGTTATTTATCTGCTTTTTTCTCATTCGTTAAATCCCTTTGGTTACTGATCCCAGTATTAGCCAAATTCGCACATGATTTGTGATTCCCCAAAGTGTAGAAAAATGTCTAATTATTATGCAGGAGGGATAAATGCTTGCTACCGCAAGATCTTCCCACACTGGAGAGTTTATTTTGACTCCTGAAATATTTCCATCCTAACTCCATCTCTTGTATCTTAAATTGTTAGCTCTTTTGCAAAAAAACAAGCTCAAATACATCTATCATTCCCCATTATCAAATGAAGTGATCACCAATATTTTTCAAGACTGCACAAAACACTATCATAACTTTTCCCAAAGTGAACACAGCCATGACCTCCCCACTCTATATGTGATCACTGCATACTCCTAACCCAAAATCATGAATCACCTTTGTCTCTATTTTTTACATTCAATACCAAACATTTTATTAAAAGCAAACATTTAGAATTATACTGCAGTAATTTAAAATTTTAAATGAATAAAAACTGAATAAACAGAATTGATTGCTTGATAGGGTAGAGAGATGACATGACAGAGACAGATAACATTTTAAGAGGCAAGAACAGGATAGACAGCCGGTGGTTGCTTTGCATAGTAGAGGTGTCTTAAGCTAGAGGGCAGAGGTTTAAGGTAAGATGGGGATGGGTTTTAGGAGGAATATAAGGGGTGCTTTTTCACACACGGTAGTTGGTATCTAGAATGAGCTGTTGCCAGAGATGGTGGTGGAGGCAGGAACAGTAACAACATTTAAGGGTATCTGGACTAGTACTGGAATGAGCGTGACATACAGGGATATGGAATTAATATAGATAGGCATGATAAGAATTTCAAAAAACCTATTTCTATGTTGTCCAACTCTATGACTCAATGAACAGACTCGTTGATGAGAACTTCTCTTCCATTCCAATGCTAATCATGACTGGACCCAATGCCCAGAAATGGCTCCTGTTGTGCCAGACTCACCAGGGCTGGATACAGCAGGCCTATCTAACTCCACCTTATCACCATTGCTATTTGCCCTTATGATAGAACCGCTGGCCGAAAGGATTAGAAATCACCCGAATATTCACGGATATAACACTAAGGACTCAAAGAATAAAATTTCATTATACGCTGATGATATCCTTTTATATATAACTAATACACAAACGAGTATACCCACCTTATTAACACTAATTGAGGAATTCGGCTCTTTTTCAGGATATAGAATAAATTGGAATAAAAGCGAAATTATGTCTTTAAACCACAGGATTCGAGACTAAAATTCCCCTTCAAAATTGCAACAGAAAAATTCAAGTATCTGGGCATTCAAATTACGAGAAGACACAAATCATTATTCAGTACCAATTTTATGCCACTATTAAATAAACTGAATGATATGATTAAATTTTGGAAAACGCTCCCGCTCTCATTGATAGGTAGAATTAACGCTATAAAAATGACTTTCTTACCACAATTAATATATTTGTTTCAAGCGATCCCAATATATATTCCAAAATACTTTTTCAAAAAACTAGATTCTACTATCACTAATTTTATATGGGATTACAGAGTACACAGAATTCAACGAAAGCATTTGTGTAAACCTAAAGAAGTTGGGGGTTTATCATTACCTAACTTTATGTATTACTACTGGGCAGTCCATATTAAGAACATAATGTACTGGTTGGATAGTTCCACTCAGCAGTTGGAGTGGATAAGAATGGAGAAAGAGGAGTGCTATCCGCACGATATAGGAACGATCCTGCTCTCACCGATAAAATTGAATAGTATAATATATAAGAAGAACCCAATTATTCACAATACAATAAGAATTTGGAAACAAATAAAAGTATCCTTGAAATTAAATAATCTATCAGTACTAACCCCACTATTGAACAACCCCGCATTCAAACCATCTCTCATCGACAAAACATATCAACAATGGGATAGACTGGGGATTAGGAAAGTAGGGGATATGTATGAATTGGGCAAACTGTTATCATTTCAACATTTAAAATTAAAATTTAAACTGAAGGATAATCAATATTTTAAATATATACAGATATGTGACTTTATGAAGAAATATATACATAGATTTCAAACTATATTTTTAGACAATTTAGAAGAAGCAATGAATATTAAGGCTGATTCACAAAAACTAATATCATACTTTTATAATAATATATTAAATAGAGAATTACCCTCAACAGAAGCACTAAGAGAAGATTGGGAACATGAGCTAATGATAAAGATCTCGAAGGATAGATGGGAAAAGTATCTGACGAACACACATCATTGTTCTATTAATGCAAGACATAATTTAATTCAATTCAAATTATTACATAGACTATATTATTCAAAAACGAGGTTGAATAAATTTTATCCAAACGTCTCTCCCAGATGCGATAAATGTTTGTTTCAAAACGCTAATATAACACATTCATTTGTAGGATGTACAAAGTTGAATAAATTTTGGAGCGATATATTTGATATATTTACAAAGCTTTTCAAGTCAAGAATAGAAACTAAAACGGAATGGATTATATTTGGAATAATAGTAGAAGATATCAATTTAAATAAAGACCAAAACTTTTTTTTAATTATGGGTTAATAATTGGAAAGAAATTGATACTTAAATTTTGGAAAAATACAACCATACCAACTGTTAAAATGTGGATTAGGAATATGATGGACATAGCACGCCTTGAAGAAATGAGACTCCGACTAATAGATAAATATGACCAATTCTTAAGGAGTTGGCCTCCTTTCATCGACTTTTTGGAATCATGTGATGAAGCGGTACCGTAAAGATTGCTGATTTCAGTTCATGACGTGGATAGATCTACATCTCCGAATAAAGATTTGAACATTTCTCTTTTAAGGGGCCTTCTCTCCTATTTCTACTTTCCACTTTTTCTTTTTTTTATATATACACACTTCACGTTTTTCTATTCTCTACCATCTATTTTTCCTCTTTTTCCCCTTTCTATTGTTTTCTTTTTCTTGTCTTGCTTACTTCCTTCTCAAAACATAAAAGTAGAGGTTGTACATAGAATGGATTACGGTATGACATAGTTGGCACCTAAAATTAGGTTCCACTGTACTGTTTTGTACTGTATTAACTTCTAATAAAATAAACAAAAAAACCCAAAAAAGAACAGAAAAGCAGATTATTATCTGAATGGTGCCAGATTATAAAAAAGGGGAGGTGGAACAAGACCTGGGTGTCCATGTGACACCGGTCAGTGAAAGTAAGCATGCAGGTACAGTAGGCAGTGAAGAAAGCAAATGGCCTGTTGGCCTTCATAGTGAGAGGATTTGAGTATAGGAGCAAGGGGGTCCTACTGCAGTTGTACAGGGCCCTGGTGAGACCACACCTGTAGTATTGAGTGGTGTTTTGGTCTCCTAATTTGAGGAAGGACATTCTTGCTATTGAGGGAGTGCAGCGTAGGTTCACCGGGTTAATTCCCGGGATGGTGGGACTGACATATGATGAAAGAATGGATCAATTGGGCTTATGTTCACTGGAATTTAGGATGAGAGGGAATCTTATTGAAACATATAAAATTCTTAAGGGATTGGATAGGCTAGATGCATGAAAAATGGTCCTGATGTTAGGGAAGTCCAGAAACAGGGGTCACAGTGTAAGGATAAGGGGTACACCATTTTGGGCTGAGATGAGGAAAGACTTTTTCACCCAGAGAGTGTTGAATCTGTGGACACAGAAGGCAGTGGAGACCAATTCACTGGAGTTTTTCAAGAGAAAGTTAGATATAGCTCTTTGGGCTAACGGAATCAAGGGATATGGGGAGAAAGCAGGAATGGGGTACTGATTTTGGATGATCTGACATAAACATATTGAATGGTGGTGCTGCCTCAAAGGGCCGAATGGCCTACTCCTGCACATATTTTTCTATGTTTCTAGACACAGTTCCAACACCATCTTTAAATTTACCAGTGATACCACTGCTGTTGGACAAGTAACAGTTAATGTCAGAGTATTGGAGGTATATGCTCCAAAGCAGGCCGATGGGTAGTGTAGAATGGGAATGTTGGTTGGCGTGAGTAAGTTAGGCAAGGGGCCCTTTTCCACGACTTTTTCTATGACTATGATATATCTGAAGGCGGATGAGATTAGTATATCCTGGCATCGTCTTGGCACATGCATTGTGGGCCAAAGGGCCTGTCCCCGTGCTGTACTTTCTTATGTTCTATATTCTATGTAAAAACAAATTTGTTGTGAACTGAATTGCCAGAATGCCACTATGGTTTTATGAAACATTTTAATATTTTGAAAACCAGACCAATAATTCTTGGATAAAATTTGGTTTCTCGCTATTTCATGACTGTTGTTCTGATTCTAATTAGACAGAATTAAGATTCTAATTAAGTAGCAATGTTACAAAATTTTGAGATTTTAAAAATCAAGTCTGTAATTTATCCCATCAGATAAAGCATAAAAATAAGTTTAATTTGACACCTAATTCACTTTCATATCTCAAGTATTTAAAAAGTTATGGCCATTTTCATACTCGGAAATGAGCATCTTGTTCCCTATTGATTTTCTATGGACATAACAAAAAAGCTGTGATCGTGAACAGTCAAAAGCCCATAACTTTCTTAAAAATTAAGAGAACTGAATGAAATTTTCAGTTATCATAGAGTGAAGCATTCTGAAACAAATATAAAATAATCTTACTTGGATGACCTGAAATTAAAGCATATAATTAGTTAGTTACCTAATTGTAGCTAATTTCAGACTTCAATTACTAGATCTAAACATCTATCCATTTCTTAATAAATGATTAACATTTTTAAATAGCCTAAATGTCCAAATAATATTCACAAATAATTCACAATAAAACATGATTTTTAAATCTCATTTACATTAATTTATAGACCAAATGGAAGGAATTTAGTGCTCAATTGCTGTAAATAAATGCCCATTTAAATCAGCTTTCCAGTGGGTCCCTGTGGAACGCGCTGGTTTAGAACGTTCACATTGCGGTAGATTTGTGCCCCAAATGCCCAGAAAAATACTGCGGGATATAATGGGCCCAAAATGAGCTGATCGCAATATTAAACTTTGTATAAAGGGATCTTTAGAAGCCCTTTTTAATGTAAAAATAAGCTACATACCTTCTGTGGTTTGCTCTATGGGACCCTGCGGTTGCTGGCGGTCGCGGGTTTAGAGATTGATTTTTAAACTACTATAACTATTATACGAGGCCTTTAAAACTAATAATAGCTTTTGCGACGGGGTCTTCCAGCGATTTTTCGTTAATAATTAACTAGGCTGAACATCTTCGATTTGAACAGCCTAGAGAAAATCGCGTTTTAAACCCGCCCCCTCTAAACGGCGCCAAAATCGCGCACACCCGCAGCGACAGATTTTCAACGACGCTTCAGGTAGGCTTTGCAACATACCTAAATTAAGGGAGAATAGAAATTGGCTGGGTTCCTTTTCCCTAACAAGGCAGAAGGCCTCACTTGCGAAGTACTCAGGAATGTGATCCATCAACAAATGAACCACCCTTGTCTTCTGTAACAGATTCCCCAACAACTCAGTGTTGAAAAGACACAAAGTGCTGGAGTAACTCAGCAGGTCAGGCAGCATCTCTGCAGCGCATGGATAGGTGACATTTCGGGTCTGTATCCTTCTTCAGTCTGATTGCTTGGTTATCCAGCCATAGCAGATCCTTGCTTCTACATTCAGTGTTGACTTGAGTGAGAGGCCTTCATGTTTTCCTGGTTGAAGCCCATGTTGTTTTATCACATATTTATGTTTCATTGCACATATTTATGTTACACTAGGCCAAGTGAGACCCGTTGGGTCCAATTCCCCCAACACAATATGTAGTGACAGATTTCATGTCGTCTCAAGGATTTAGTCCTCGATAATCACTGATGACCGAGGATCAGAAGGTAATTAATACGCACCCACGAGCTCTCCATAAAACATTCAATGCCGTCAAAAGATAAATCTTCCAAAAACACTCTTGATTAATAGTTTCTTTATTGTAGTAGTACAAAGAGTAAGATAATTCATACTAGCTTCTTCTTGTATAAATACATTTCAATCATACTCATGGTCATGCTCGTGCATGGTCAAAAACTATGTCTCTTCCCCGATCTTCTTCGAACTAAACTAAACTAAACTCCTTGGGAATCTGCGCGAGAATCCCAGCCGCAAACACGCCTCAGACTACGTATGAATCCCGCCCACATAATTACAGGCAGATAAAATTTAAAGGCAACTGGTTATAGTTATAACATACTGAGTTAAGCTAAATGGCTACTACACAATATTCCACCACTCACCCGTTCCCCCAATGCAACCCGCTCCCACAATGCAATATTCCACCACTCACCCATTGCCCCAACTGTGCAGGCATGGCTCATTACCCCTCATCGCCAGTACTCCCTCCCCCTTATCGTCACCCTCCCTCTTCTTTTCCCTCTCCTCCTCCCCTCCCCCACTTACTCCCTCACCCCTCCCTCCCTCTCCTTTCCCCTACCCTCAGTCACTCTCTCCATAATCCCTCTCCCCTCCCTATGCCCTCCTCTCCCTCTATCTCCCCTTCCCACTCCCCCACTAAACACAATGTTTAAATGACATTTCTTCTCCTCCCCTCTCCACTCCCTCTCTCTCCTTACAACAATGTAACAAATCTCTCAATGCACGGTGTTCTGTCATTTGATAACATTGTAACATGCAGAGCAAGTTTTAAAGTGAAATGTTGATTTTTTTAAGTGAAAAGTTAATTTTTTTAAGTCTAAAATGTGAATAACATAAAATATAACATCAATCTGAATGGAACGCTGCTGTGTTTTTTAAAAAAACAGACTTGTTTTTTAATGTAAATGAGATCCCATTGTGATGTTATTGTGGGGTGGAGCACTACTGATGAGCAGTATATAAATGAGATCCCATTGTGACGTTATACGCTGCTAACTGCCAGTGCAGATGAAAGATTTTTTTCAAAATGGGGTTTTGTAAAGTTTTAAATGTGAATAACGTAAAATATAACTTCAATCTGAATGAAACTTGATACTACACACCACACGGCAATTGTGAGTAAGGTGGGCCAAACATTGTAGCGCTATCATGTACCGTTTTGGCGTAATTACAGGAGCAGACAGACAGACAGACAGACAGACAGACAGACAGACAGACAGACAGACAGACAGACAGACAGACAGACAGACATAGAAACAAACAAGATGAGAGTTTTAGTAATATACTAAACCAAGTAGGACCCATGGGGACCCATCACACAGGAGGCCTGGTCCCCCAATGCAACCCGTTCCCCCAACGCAATATTCCGCCACTCACCCATAGCCCCCACTTGAGGCCCGGTCCCCCAACACAACCCATTCCCCCAACGCAATATTCCACCACTCACCTGTTCCCCCAATGCAATATTCCACCCACCCATAGCCCTCAACTGCTCAGATGCGGTTGAATTTGAAATTTGAAATAATTTAATTGCCACACAACCAAGGTCGGTGGTATTTGGGTTGCCAGCAGCGGTACAATAATAAAGAACACAACCACAATAAAAATTTTACACAAACATCCACCACAGCATTCATCACTGTGGTGGAAGGCACAGAGCTTGGCCAGTCCTCCTCCATTTTCCCCCGTGGTCGGGACCACCACCCTCCACAGCCGTTGCTGCGGGCGTCCAGATGGTAAGGGACAAAGTCAAAGTCAAGGTGAGTCCAGGATCGGCTCTTCCCAACCAGAGACCGCGGCTTCAGGCTGGTGTAGGCCGCAGGCCGGCGGTCAAAGTTTTAAAGTACCTGCCGTGCCGCAGCCGGAAGCACCGCAGTCTGCAGGGCCGGCAGTCGAAGCTCCCCTCCTGGGGTGATGTTAAGTCCATACCGCGCCCGCGGTAGAAGATGGCCGCGGGCCGGCGGTGGAAGCTTCTTCCACCCGGGTCCCCAACGTGAGATCCCGGGCTGTAGACGCCGCACCAGCTGGAGTTCTGCAGACCGCTGCTTCAGGCTGCCGGCTGCCGCGGGCCAGCGTAACGGAGCGCTCCCCTCCAGCGAGGTCTCACCCGCTCCGCGCCGAGAATCCACGCTGCGCCCGCCGCTGAAGCTCCGGGCGTGTCTCCGGGAAAATCGGCGCCGATCCTTGCTGTTAGGCCACGGGGGAGGC
Organism: Amblyraja radiata; assembly: GCF_010909765.2. NCBI lineage: Eukaryota > Metazoa > Chordata > Chondrichthyes > Rajiformes > Rajidae > Amblyraja > Amblyraja radiata. Next base: position 47,280,121 of record NC_045961.1, read on the forward strand.
GACCTGAAAAAGTCGCCTCTCCATGGAAGAGGCGGCCGAAACGGTTTCCCCCTTACCCCCCCCACACCACCCCCCACACATAACACACAAAGAAACATTAAAAACAGACTTTTAAACATACTAAAAAAATAAAAAAAGTTGAAAAAAGACGGACACGCTGCCGACAGGCTGCTGCCAGTGCAGCACACCCTACCGAATAGGTTCATTTCCCCTCATCCCCCAGCACTCCCTCCCCATCCTCTTCACCCTCCCTCTTTTTAAACTTTAAAAAATTCCAATTCCCTTGCCTGCCCCTGCCCATTACAATGTTTCAAATCAGAGGATTCAGCGTCCTGTCTTTGTAACATTGTAACGGGCAGGGGAATTGGATTTTTACAGTGAAAGGTTAAGTGAAAAGTTAAATTTTTTAAAGTTTAAAATGTGAATGACTTGTAATATATAACAATAATTTGAATGAAACTTTGATAAAACACACCACAGAACAATGGTGAGTAAGGTGGGACAAAAATGGTAGCGCCATCGTGTACCGTTTTAACATAGTTTTGGAAACACATGGGCACGCAGACACGCACGAACGCACGCAGACAGAATCACAAACAAGATGAGAGTTTTGGTAATATATAGATAGATTATGAACTGAAGCTCATAATTGTCACATCGGTGAGTGTAAATATGCATTTAAATATGCATATGCAGATATGCACCAATCAACTTTGTTGTATCTCTCTTGGGGCTGTGCAGATTCAAAGTTGCTTTATACAGCGTGTATGCTGTAAAGCACCAGTTATACATTGCCATCGAGCTGCTCTAATTTCTGGTTTCTTTTGTTCTTTGCTTTGTGTTCTCAACCCCACATGTTCGATGGTATTGTAGGTTTAGCCATCTTAAAAAGCCACCGTCAGTGGACTGGGTGCTTGTTTAGTGACGGTAACCACCGATAAAGCATACATCACCTATAAAAGGTTGAACGTTATTATTTTATTTCATGGTTATGTGGCAAGTATGTTTATTAAAGATGTACACTAGCATCATTTTGTCTACAAAAAAAGCACTTAAAATTTTTTTTAAAGAGAGCAAGGGAAAGATGTTCTTATCTTTAATAAGAAATTCTTTCCCTTGCTCTCTTTTAAAAATTTGCTTGCAAATTAAATAATGGATAACACTTCAGGACAAGAGTATGCCAGGATGCCTTCAATTATCCTACTAGCTTTATATAAGTTCCCAAATCCTCACACCCACTACTGAGAACCCACATCTTTCCACTCAAGTGCTCCTTAAATTGGTTCAATTGTACTTTATCGTCTCGTGTACAGGTTCAGTAAAATTCCTTTTTTGGCATACAATTCAATAATGGTCTTACTAAACACAAGTACATCATTGGACAAAATCAGGCATTTTGTTATTATTATTATCCAATTAACAGCTGACAATTATCCCATTCCTTAGCTTGCATCTGAGTAAAATTCATTTTAAAACGCATTTATGGTTTACGATTATTTAAATGGTAAATGTAGCTTCAGAAGCATTTTCTTTTTGCATGTTAAAACCCACCTGAGAACCATGGAAGATTTTGCAATTTTAATGATGGATTTTTCACTTTTAAAACTTTTTATATAACAAATTAATAAAGATAAAACATAATGCCTTACTTTTGATGAAATGCAGTGAGCAAACGCGATAATTCCCGATATTTTCTATCTTTATATCTCCACGGCCAATGTTTGCTAAACACTTCCGCTGTTGTTGCCCCTTCAGCTCCCTCTTGTCTTTACCTTCGTTTTTCTTTATCTTCTGGACTGTAAAGTAAGATAACTGTGCCTCACGGTCACCCCGACTGGCATAATTATTTACAGTTCAAAAACGGCCCATTTTCGCGGTTTTTAACGGGTGTGAAAGTACGCGTTTCTAGCATCAATAACATGTACCGGAAGTGACGTTTGTACCCCAGTTAAAATTTGCGTCCACGTGGGTGAGGATCTATGATCCAGTGACCTTTCGTGAAATCACCCTATTGTCCTCTGCTGCACCGCTACTCCATGCTGCTCCACTTCAAAATTACCCAATGACTTTGCCCTCACAGCTGTGACAATGAATTCCACAGATTCACCACCCTCTGGCTAAAGACATTCCCCCTCATCTCCATTCTAAAGCTACATCCTTTTCTTCTGAGGCTGTGCCCTCTGGTCCCGGACTTGCCCATTACTGGAAACACGCTCTCCATATCCACTCTATCTGGGCCACTGTTGCCTTCCTTAAAAAACAGTACTCACTTTTGGCTTTCGATTCTGTTTGATGTGAACTTTGCTTGAGTTATGGACTAAGTATCGGAATTAGTTTAAATTGCAGGGCAGACTGCTGCCAAAAAAGCAGACTGTTTATCTTGGATTTGACACAGATTTGGCTGTTTTAATCGCTAATGTAAAAATGCTACATAAGCATGTTAATGTGAAAATCTATCATTTTACTTAAAACCATTCTGAGTTATTGTTAATTATTAAGTGACGAGCAACCTTTATTTATAATTCACTTTGTAACTATAACTGGTTTGAATCTTTGTTTAAGATTATGAAGATTTAAATTCATTGATTTATGGAAGGTGATATTACTATCAATCCCAGCATTTATTGCCTGTTCCTAATTGCCCTTGAGAAGTTGGTGGTGAGCTGCCTTCTTGAAGCATTGCAGTGTTGGGAAAGGGTTTCCAGGAAGCAGATCAGGCAGCAATGATGGGCAAGCTTTGGTGGACCATGGGGTGAGTTAATCTACCACAGGTTATGGAGTACAACATTTGCTCTTGTGGCTACAGTATTTAGGAGGTTGGACCTGTTGAGTTCCAGGTCAGTAGTGAACCTTGGAATGTTAGTCATAGAAACACAGAAAATAGGTGCAGGAGTAGGCCAATCTGCCCTTCGAGCCAGCATCGTCATTCAATATGATCATGGTTGATCATCCTAAATCAGTACCCTGTTCCTGTTTTCTCCCCATATCCCTTGATTCCATTAGCCATGAGAGCTCTATCCAACAAGTCGTAGCATACTCAGAGATGGTAATACTTTGCATGTCAAGGGTAGGAGTTAGACTCTGGCTTGTTCGTCATTGTTCGTCATTACCTGGGACTTGTGCAGTTTAATTCAGTTCAGCGCAGAAACAGATGCTTCGTTCCACCAAGTTTGCACAGACCAATGATCACCTGTACACTAGCTCTATCCTGCACACAAGGGACAATTTACAGAAGTAAATTAACCTACAAACCTGCATGTCCTTGGAATATGGGAGGAAATCGAAGCGTCCAGTGGAAACCCATGCGGTCACAAAACATGCAAACTCCATACAGACAGCACCCGTGGTCAGGATCCAACCCGGGTCTCTGGCACTGCAAGGCTGCAACTCTATCGCTGCGCCACTTTGCTGCCCTGGCAGTGTTCATATTACACATCACATACAAGTCTATGGATGTTGTCTGGGTCTTGTTCATGTGCAGAATATGCTTCATTTGCTTGATATTTTCTGGGGTGTATGTAATTGTCTGACAACTAGGATGGTGGATCTTAGGAGGAGGTCTGGAGGGCTTATCCAGTTCCTCACTGTCTTCGGCACTAATGCTTATGATGGCAATGTCCTTGGTGTCCATTACTGTTAGTTTAATTATCCCTTAGGGCAACTCTGCTAAATTTAAAACAAGCTTTATCAAATCTTTTTTTGTTAGTAACATAGCCATAGTATGGTATTATTCCAAATTTCTTGATGTCTCCATTTCATTATACTTCCATGGGTTATAGGCATCCTTGGCAAAACCATTATTTATTGGCCATTCTTAACTGCCCTCTAAAGAAGTGGTAGGCCGCCTTGTGGAACCACAGCAGTCCTTCTGGTGAAGGTACTGTCTTAGTGTTGTTGGGTGTTCAATTTTCTTAAACAGATAAAAACGCAAATAAAATCAGTGATCAAGCAGTACAATCTTTATTTCGCCAGGCGGGTGTGGTAAAAACTCTTTACAGTATGCAGACTACAGACTTTACAGAGTTCTCATTCCCACACAAAGGGGCAGTGATCTAATTACATATATATACTCCAATAACCAACGATTCAGCAATACCTTATCTACAGATAAGGCAGCCTCTTGCTTCTTAAGATTGAAAGATCCTTAAGATTGAAAGCTTTTTTAAATTGACAGTTTCTGCTGACAGAGGAAGGGTTAGCCATGTATGGTTATATGAGAAGGTTATATTTCTGCAGAACAAGCATTTTGTTTTTTTCTACTTATGACGCACATCATAATCTTATAGAACAAGGATGGTCTGAATTCTCTCTAATTTTTATATTATAGAGGAGTCATTCATGAAGCTGTGCTTGTTATCTCGCTTATGTTATTGGAAAGGGGAACATCAAAAGTTTGCTAGCTTTGATACTGAAAGCAAAGGTTAGTCTGTTTCGCTGGCTTTGCAATTTAATAGGTGAAAGCTTGTCTTAGTTTCAGCTGAATCCATTTTGTACGTATAAATCATTATTAACTTCCCCAGGTGGAGAGGTCCAGGATTTAAATCCGTTGCCAATGCATTTCCAAGTCAGTGTGGCGTATAACTTGAGCAATCTGTACCTGCTCTGCTCCATTTTCTGAGGATTTGGAATTGGAACTGAATGTTGGAATCATCAATCATCACCCCCAACCTGTAGTTCAGTGGAGTCATTGAGCAGGTCAGGCAGCATCTTTGGAGGAAATCGACAGATGACGTTGCGCATTCCATAGGAGGGTAAACTTTGGAAGGTGAGAAGCAAATACCAATTCAGGAGATAAATCATAGAGGCATCTTGGCAATCTTATGGATGAACACGTGGAATAATGGTATTGTTGCAATCAGGGAAATGTGGTGGAGGGAAGGTCATGACTGACAGTTCAGTGTCCTGGGATATAGAGGATTCAGGTGAGATGGAGGAAGGGGGTAGAAAAGAGGAAGGGATGTGGCACGCCTGATCAGAGAGAGCACTACGACAATATTTAGGGTGGGAATCCTGGTGAGATTAAAAGGTGGGGGGGGGATCACTTTGTGACTTTTTCTGATGAATTGTTAGTTTGAAGAGAGTCCCAACATGAAACATTGTCTGTCCATTCCCTCCACAGATGCTTAAGAAAGACATCTCCCTACCCTTTCTACATCTCACCGTCTCCATCACAGGAAACAGACTATTGACCGACGTCTACTATAAACCTACTGACTCCCACAGCTATCTTGACTACACTTCTTCCCACCCTTCTTCTTGTAAAGACTCTATCCCCAACTCCCAATTCCTCCGTCTATGCCGCATCTGCGCCCAGGACGAGGTTTTCGGAGATGTCCTCATTCTTCAGGGAACGGGGGTTCCCCTCTTCCATTATAGATGAGGCTCTCACTAGGGTCTCCTTGATATCCCGCTGCTCCGCTATTACTACCCCTCCCCCTCTCATAACAAGGACAGAGTCCCTCTTGTCCTCACCTGCCACCCCATCAGCCGTCGCATACAACATGTAATCCTCCAACATTTTCGCCGCCTACAACGGGATCCCACTACTGGCCACATCTTCCCATCTCCACCCACTTTCTGCTTTCCGCAGAAACCGTTCCCTCCGTAACTCCCTGGTCAACTCGTCCCTTCCTACCCAAACCACCCCCTCCCCAGGTACTTTCCCCAGCAACCGCAGGAAATGCAATACCTGTCACTTTACCTCCCCCCTCGACTCCATCCAAGGACCCAAACAGTCTTTCCAGGTAAGGCAGAGGTTCACTTGCACCTCCTCCAACCTCATCTACTGCATTCGCTGTTCCAGGTGTCAACTTCTCTACATTGGCGAGACCAAGTGCAGGCTCGGCGATCGTTTCGCTGAACACCTCCGCTCAGTCGGTCTTAACCTAGCTGATCTCCCAGTGGCCCAGCACTTCAACTCCCACTCCCATTTCCAATCTGACCTGTCTGTCCTGGGCCTCCTCCATGTCAGAGTGAGACCCAGCACAAATTGGAGGAACAGCACCTCATATTTTGCTTGGGTAGTTTACACCCCAGCGGTATGAACGTTGACTTCTCTAACTTCAGGTAGCCCTTGCTTTCCTTCTCTCTCATTCCCCTCCCCCTTCCCAGTCCTCAAACTAGTCCCACTGTCTCCGCCCACTTTCTTTCTTTGTCCTACCCCCTCCCCTGACATCAGTCTGAAGAAGGGTCTTGACCCGAAATGTCGCTGATTCCTTCTCTCCATAGATGCTGCCTCACCCGCTGAGTTTCTCCAGCATTTTGTGTCTACCCTCACAGATGCTGCCTGACCCTCTGAGTTACTCCAGCACTCTATGTTTTGCTCAAGCTTCCAGCATCTGCACTTCCTTGTGTCTGCCGGCAAGGAGATAGGTTTAACCTGACATCATGTTCAACACGGATATTGTGGGCCGAAGGGCCCTTTCCTGTACTGTACTGTTTAATGTTCTAGGTTATAACCTTCCTTTACACATCCTGTGCCCTGAAAGGATTTGGTTTTCATAGTTCAAAATGTAGAAACAAAGAACTGCAGATGTTGGTTTGTACCAAAGATAGACACAAAGTGCTGGCGTAACTCAACGGGTCAGACCGCATCTCTGGAGAAAAAGGATGGGTCGTCCTTTTCCCATTCTTTTTCCAAACCTTCGGCCCACCGAGTCTGCGCTGACCAGCAATCACCCACACATTAGTTCTATCCTATGCACTAGGGACAATTTGCAGAAGTCCATTAACCTATAAATCTTCACATATTTGGAATGTAGGAGGAAACCGGAGCACCTCGAGGAAACCCATGCGGTCACGGGGAGAACGTTCAAACTCCGTACAGACAGCACCCATAGTCAGGATCAAACTCGGGTCTCTGGTGCTGTAAGGCAGCAACTCCAGTGCTGTGCCACTGTGCCACCCAAATTCATCTTAAAAGCCCCCTTGCATAGTCTTACCTTTTGTTCTGAAATAAAAGCTTGAGGTTTTTGGTTGTATGGGGACTGAGAACTATATTTGTTTTCATTGAAGATACAATAAACAAGAAACTTGATTCCCATCCTTAAAGTGCTGAGGACATTATTGAAATTGTGCTGCCTCATTGAAAAGCAATTGATATTTTTTTAGATACATTCTCTTACAAAAAAAACAGATCAGTATCTAGCTAGGAAATTATTGAAGTTTATGGAGAAGATGAACTACTCCATCAGGATATGCTGCTTGAGTGATTCAGCCAAATATGATCGATTCAGCCAAGATTGAATAATGTCAGTCCGTAGAAGGACGGCAGTCTTACCGATGTGAGTGAGAATATTTTCACACATTGTACACACTAAGGACAGTTTGCAGAGGCCTATTAGCATACAACCTGCATCTTTGGAATGTGAGAGGAGACCAGAGCACCCGGAGAAAACCCAGTTCAGTTTAGCTTATTGTCACGAGTACAGAGGTGCAGTGAAAAGCTTTTGTTGCATGCTAACCAGCCAGCGGAAAGGCAATACATGATTACAATTGAGCCATTCACAGTGTACAGATATATGATAAGGGAATAACGTTTAGTGTAAGATAAAGGGTCCCCGATGAGGTAGATTGTAGTTCAGCACTGCTCTCTGATTGTGGTAGGATGGGTTCAGTTGCCTGATAACAGCTGGGAAGAAACTGTCCATGAATCTGGAGGTATACATTTTCACACTTCTATACCTTTTGTCTGATGGAAGAGGGGAGAAGAGCAAGTGGCCAGGTTGCGACTCGTCCATGAATATGCTGCTGGCCTTGCCGAGGCAGCATGAGGAATAAATGAGGTTTAGTTAATGGAAGGGAGGTTGGTCGGTTTGATGGTCTGAGCTGTGTCCACAATTCTCTGCAATTTCTTGTGGTCTTGGATGGAGCTGTTCCCAAACCAAGCTGTGATGCATCCCAATAAAATGCTTTCTACGGCGCATCTGTAGTAGTTGGTGAGGATTGTTGGGGACATGCCGAACTTCCTAAGCCTTCTTAGGAAGTAGCGCATTGGTGTGCTTTCTTGGTCATTGCTGCAATATGAGTGGTCCAGGAGAAGTTGTTGGTGATATTGACTCCTAGGAAGTTGAAGTTTTCAACCACCTCTACTTGGACGGCTTCAATGCTAATTGGGGTATGTGTACCGCTACATGGTCACAGGATTGAACCCAGGTCTCCGGCTGTAAAGCAGCAACTCTACCGCTGCCTCACTGTGCTGCCCTTTATTTTTTTCTTCCAAAACAGACAGAAAATTGATCTACTGATTATCTCTCGCATTTTCTGTTGTATTTTACAATGATTTTTAGTACATATATATTTCTGAAGGCATAAAGTAGCCCAGAGCGAGGATAATTACATCCACACTCACCACTGACTCTCAGTGGGCAGTTTCATTGTGATGTGTAATTATTAGAAATGAGTTTTGGGCTGAAGGGTGTATTTCCGTCTTGTATGCTTCTATGCATGCCTTCTGAGCATTGCTACCATTTTCTAATTTTATTTCAGATCTGCTGTATCTGCAGAACTTTGCTTTTGTAATAATTAACAAGCCTGGTCCACGAGGAACAAAACAATCAATACGAATAGAAACTTTTTTTTTCTTCTGTGTTCAAGTCCTTCACAGTCTATGCAACCAGCTGTAGATTCGAATTAAGATCTGAAATCTTTTGAGAAAACCAAAGAGTGCACGTGACAGTAATAAACCTAAGGCTAAACTAACGGCAGTACCCATAAGAAATGGGAATCTAAACATCTAAAATACATTTCGAATGTTAATTAATTTAGTTTAGTTTAGAGATACAACATGGAAACAAGCCCATTGAGTCCATTCTAACCAATGATCACTTGTTCACTAGTTCTATCCAACATGCTAGGGGTAATTTACAGAAGCCAATTAATCTACAAACCTGGTCATTTTTGAGATGTGGGAGGAAAACAGAACACTCAGAGGAAACCTATGCGCTCACAGGGAGAACATGGAAACTCCACACAGACAGCATGCGTAGACAGGATCAAACCAGGGTCTCTGGCACTGTAATGCAGCAGCTCCACCACATTATTTGGTATCATGAATGAGTATATATAGTAGTTTCATGTTCTGTGACATGCCTGTTCACCAGGGAAGTTTGTAAGGTTGATCATTGTATAACCTTTACTGGTGACGTTTGCTTTGAGGGGTTTGGGGCTGCTTTCACAAATTGTGGGTTGGCTTGGAATTTATGCACACAGAGACTGATGTAGAGCATAAACATCATGACCGCTGGGCATCACGTCCAGTTTCAGAACTGAACGTTTCGTGTTGCAGGAAAGACGGATCCATTGGGAGTCATTCACGATACCTCATTCTTGACAGCTTTGGAAACTGCTCCCCAAGTTGGCCATCTGCCAACATCTCTCTGGGTCATTCAGGGGTGCAGATGAGGAACCACTCTATTGAAGACACTGTCTAGACATCACTGCACAACCCAAGAGTGTGCAGTATCAGGAATTGCATCTCTCTCACTCCTGCTCAGTGACAAGGATCCATGTGAGTATCATCGACAAGTGATTCAGCGGTGTTGTAGCAGGTGAACATGTCATGTATTACAAGTTGAGACTTTAGAGACATTGGAGATGTTGTGCAGAAACAGGCACATCGGCCCACCGAGTCTGTGTTGACAAGTGACCACCCCGTACCCCAGCAACATCCTACACACTAGGGACAATTTACAATTTTACAGAAGCCAATTCACTTACAAACCTGTACTTCTTTGGAGTGTGGGAGGAAACCGGAGCACCTGAATAAAACCCACGTGGTCACAGGGAGAATGTACAAACTCCGTTCAGTCAGGATCGAACCCGGTTCTCTGGCTCTGTAAGGCAGCAACTCTACCGCTGCACCACTGTGCTGCCCCTAAATGTGATGTGGAGTCAACCGCTCTTACATATACCCATATCTGACAAAGGCGTTAGTCTGTGTAGGAAAGAACTGTAGATGCTGGTTTAAATCAAAGGTAGACACAAAATGCTGGAGTAACTCAGTGGGACAGGCCTGTCTCAAAGGAGTTAGTCTCCTTGGATACATAATTATAGAGGTCTCCTCTTTTTGAAAGTGCTTAGGACACCCGGCATAAATGGCCACAGTCCAGAAACATCAGTTTTAATAAATTCAGTATGTAGACTTGGATGAGAGAGTGTTCTTCCTGAACCAACACTGAATGAATGTGGATGCTACCAACCACTCCTCATCACAGAAACAGGTGAATCTTCTTACCCCCAGCCTCTTACAACCACCTCGCTCATCTGTCTTACAGCACCAGAGACCCAGGTTTGATCCTGATAAAAGAAGCTTGCCTGTACAGACTTTGTATGTTCTCCCCGTGACATGTGTGGTTTTTTTCCGGGATCTCCGGTTTCCTCCCACACTCAAAAGACGTACAGGTTTGTAGGGTAATTGGCTTGATATAATTATAAATTGTTCCTGGTGTGTAGGATAGTGTAAGTGTGTGCGAATCGCTGATCAGCGCGGACTCGGTGGGCTGAAGGGCCTGTTTCAGCGCTGTATCACTAAACTAAACTGTCCAATGCTACCGCCTGTTCCTTGCTTCTTCAAGCCCCACGGTATTCATTCCAATGGGACAGTATTTGATGGTGTGTTTCGGCAAGTTGCCTTTCACGTTTGGTGATCAGAGGTGTAAGGATATTGGGAATTGAACTCTTTGTCCATATGATTGATTGACTGACACAGCATGGAAACAGGCCCTTCGGCCCATGGAGTCCATGCTGACCATCAATCAACCGTTCACACTAGTTCTATGTTATTCAACTTTCTCATCCACTCCCCTCTACACACTAGGAGCAATTTCCAGGCCAACTAAGCTACAAACCTGCACTTCTATGGGATGTGGGGGGAAACCAAAGCACCCAGAAGAAACTCACGCATTCACAGAGAAAACATGCAAACTCCACACAGACGGCATCTGAAGTCAGGATTGCATCTGGGTCTCTGGTGCTGTGAGGCAGCAGCTCTATCAGCTGTGTCATTGCGGCAGCCTAATAAATGTAAATAAATGTAAGTAGATGTAAATAAAGGTTGTGTTTTGTGTGTATTTTTGAACACACCTGACCACCCTAGTAAAAGTGACCTTAAAGTAACTACTCTAGTGCGTTGGGGAGTTGTCTGGTTTTCATATACACCTAATTTAGGTTAGGATTGATTTTCAGCACATGTGAGATTAATGAAGTGTTGAATTGCGGATGGGTCAAAAGCATTGCTTTCCTCCAGGTGAGACAGTTTAACATTGAAACTGTGCGGTTGGTTGTAGTTTGTATTGCGGGGAAGTTGCAGAGTGTTTATTCATTACCAGTGCCCATATTCTTAATGTGCAAATTGGAGTGGATAGCCTATGAAATGAAAGGTCTCGCACCGAAAACCTCCTCAGAATACAGATTGGAATCAATGGCGTAGCTCCAATTTAAAGTTAATACACCTGGAGGAAATGGGTGCTTTTGAATCAACCACAATTCACTATCTTCATATGTGGTGAAAATCAACTGCACCTTCAATAGAGTTCAATAAAACCAGTTATATTAATTGTGGGGACCTTGGATTAAAATGAGGGCTTATCTGATTGTTCTGTTAGTACCAAACTGACCAATAAATAATCTAATTAAATGAGTAGTTATATTTTGGACAGATCAACTGGGCATGAATATTGACAAACTCGGAAGAATAAGTATGTTGCAAGGAATGTAGATTTTAAATACCAGTGATTCCCCCCCCCCCCCCCCCCTCCCCCCCCCCCCCCTCCCTCTTCTTCCTTCTTCCTGCACCCCCTGCCCAACTAAAAAAATTGTGTGATAATACTCGAACCCATTCAGAAATAGTAATAGTCATTCAGCACAGAAACAGGTCCTTCGGCCCAAATCATCCATGCCAGCCAAGATGTCCCATCTAAGCTAGTCTCATTTGTCCATGTTTGCCCCATATCCGTTTAAACCTTTCCTATCCACTCACCACCTCCTGTCCCTGTCCCTGTCTCTCTCTTCCACTCTGTTTCTCTCTTTCCCTGTCTCTGTCTGTCTGTCTGTCTGTCATTCTGTCTGTCTGTCATTCTCTCTCTCTCTCTCTCTTCCTCTCTCTCTCCTGTCTCTACCCACTTCTACTCCAGACAGACTACCCATTCTCATCTAATATCCATTCCATTAGTCTTTATTAAATCATCCAGTCTAGGAGGGGACAGGGTCAATGAAATCACACCAGCACTGCAAACATGACCACCACTGTGATTAACTAACTCAGCACAGACCTGCAATTGACCCTGGGCATGGTTCACTGGGTACATTCATCTGGCTTGAAAGAGATGTGATGTATTTCTACTAAGATAAGATTCCCTGCTGACAGTCAAGGGATAAGCATTCAATTCTTTCACGGTGTTTTACTATTTCCTGTGATTTAAATTATTTATTTGTGTACGACCTCTTTTCAATTCATGGATTTCCCCCAGGATTTACTTGGAGGCACTGAAGGAACCCACTATTATTGATCACTACTTCATGCTTCTTCCCTCTTCTCAGCCATCTCTTTGGCAGAGAACAGGGGTTATAACAGTCACTGGTTGTTTTGTTTTTAAGGTCTATCTCAAGGTTATAGAATTTGACGATGGTAGGAAGTGGAGGGCGATGGTAGGAGGTTGTTTTTGGACTGGAGACATCATGACCAGTGGTGTGCCTCGGGGATCGGTGCTGGACCCATTGTTGTTTGTTGTATGTCAACGATTGTGATTAAAATGTACACGTTATGATGAGTACGTTTGCAGATGACACAAAAATAGGTAGTATCAGGACAGTAAAGAAGGCTATCACAAAATTACAGTGGGATCTTGATCAGCTAGGTAAATGGGTGGAGGACACAAAGTACTGGGAGTAAATCAGCATCACTGGAGAACATGGGTGGGTTATGTTTTGGGTTGGGTCCCTTCTTCAGACTGGAGGAATGGCAAATGGAGTTTAATTCAGGTAAGTGCGAGGTGTTGTATGTTGGGAAATTAAACCAGGGTGGGACTTCACAGTGGACAGTGGGGGCCTGGGGAGTGTTGTAGAACAGAGAGATTGAGCAGGACAAGTACATATTTCTCTGAAAGTAGCGTCACAGAGAAAGATGCCATTACACTGCATAAAGTGCAGAAAAGATTTGCAAGGATATTGCCGGGAGTCATTCACATTAATCCTTCGCTCCTTCTTTTCCTGTACCCTTGCAATTCATTCTCTCGCACACAGACCCCGGTTCTTTTTAACATTAAGCTATGTTACCTTTAGGATGAGGGAGGAAACCGGAGCACCTAAAGGAAACCCACATGGTCACGGAGAATGCATGCAAAACCTCTGCACAGCCAGCATGCAGGGTCAGGATCAAGTCTACCTCCATGGAGCAGTGGGCAACAGCACTAACTACTGCACCAACTGGGAATACAATGAGTTCAGTATACTTGATGTTCTAAGTTTAGAATTTGTTTCCAATTCCATTTGTTTTCTGATTCAGTTTTAGAGATGGAAATAGGTCATTGGGCGCACCAAGTCCACGCTGACCACTTAATGCCTTGAACATTTAATGTTATCCCACTTTCTCATTCATCCCCTGCACATTAGGCGCAATTTTACCTACAAACCCACATGAACCTACAAACCCACATGTCTTTGGGTCATGGGAGGAAACTGGAGCATCTGGGGCAAACCCACGTGATAACAGGGAGAACGTGCAAACTCCACACAGGCAGCACCTGAGATCAGAATTGAAGCTGGTTTTCTGCCGCTGTGGGGTAGCGGCTCTACCAGCTGCGCCACTGTGCCAACTCAGTTTTGGCGCCTACTTTCTGTATATTTATAGTCTTGTATTTTATCATCCATCGCTCCATATTTTTAATCAAAGAGAAGATTTCTGTATTATTGATAGGATTATCTTAGAGAGAACTTTAGCAATTTGCATATTCATGATTAACATATAATATAAAATGCTTAATGCACTAGCAGGGGAAGCAGCTTAAATGCACAAAGAAACCAAATTAATGTTTCAGATCACAGATGCTTCACCAGAACTTGGGGTTAGTTTTAAGGTGCAGGGAGAGTGAGGGAGGGATGATCGCTGAGTTGTTATCAATGTTTATGGAGCCATCTGATTATTAGATTAATGTCAAATCAAGTTTATTTGTCACATACACATACAAGATGTGCAGTGAAATGAAAGTGGCAATGCATGCGGATTGTGTAAAAACAACAGGACAACAGAACAGAATAGAACAGAACCAGTATTTACATTTTAGAAAAAAATCAATAAAAAAAGACACAACAGTAAATTAGTCCCTGGTGAGATAAGAGTTTACAGTCCTGAATATCTGTGGGAAGAAACTGCGTCTCATCCTCTCAGTTTTCACAGTGTGACAGCAGAGGCGCTTGCTGACCGTAGGTGGGGTGGGAGGGATCCCTCATTATGTTGCTCGCTCTGGATCTGCACCTCCTGGTGTATAGGTCCCGCAGGGGGGTGAGTGTTGTTCCCATAGTGCGTTCGGCCGAACGCACTACTCTCTGCAGAGCCTTCCTGTCCTGGGCAGAGCTGTTCCCAAACCAGATTGAGATGTTATCGGACAACATGCTTTCTACAGCCCCACTGTAGAAGCACTGAAGGATCCTCAGAGAGACTCTGAATTTCCTCAGCTGCCTGAGGTGGTAAAGTCAAGTCAAGTCAAGTCAAGTCAAGTTTATTTGTCACATACACATACGAGATGTGCAGTGAAATGAAAGTGGCAATGCTCGCGGACTTTTGTGCAAAAGACAAACAACCAAACAACCAAACAAACTATAAACACAATCATAACACACATATTCTTTTACATAATAAATAATGGAAGGAAAAACATTCAGCAGAGTTAGTCCTGGTGAGATAGGCGTTTACAGTCCGAATGGCCTCTGGGAAGAAACTCCTTCTCAACCTCTCCGTTCTCACCGCATGGCAACGGAGGCGTTTGCCTGACCGCAGCAGCTGGAACAGTCCGTTGCAGGGGTGGAAGGGGTCTCCCATGATTTTATTTGCTCTGGAGTTGCACCTCCTGTTATATAGTTCCTGCAGGGGGGCAAGTGAAGTTCCCATAGTGCGTTCGGCCGAACGCACTACTCTCTGCAGAGCCTTCTTGTCCTTGGCAGAGCAATTCCCAAACCAGATGGTAATATTTCCGGTCAAGATGCTTTCCACCGCCGCTGCGTAGAAGCACTGGAGGATCCTCGGAGACACTCTGAATTTCCTCAATTGCCTGAGGTGGTAAAGGCGCTGCCTTGCCTTACTCACGAGTGCTGAGGCGTGTGATGCCCATGTCATATCCTCGGAGATGTGGACTCCCAGATATTTAAAACAGTTCACCCTATCCACAGGATCCCCATTTATCCTCAATGGAGTGTACGTCCTCGGATGATGTGCCCTCCTAAAGTCCATGATCAGCTCCTTTGTTTTTTTGATGTTCAAGAGGAGGCTGTTGTCCTGGCACCAGAGTGCTAGATCAGCCACCTCCTCCCGGTAGGCCTTCTCGTCGTTGTCTGAGATCAGGCCCACCACCACAGTGTCATCAGCAAACTTAATTATTGAGTTGGAGCTGAACCTAGCCACACAGTCATGTGTGTACAGGGAGTACAATAGGGGGCTGAGGACGCAACCCTGGGGCGATCCTGTGCTCAGGGTGAGGGACTTCGATGTATTCCCTCCCATCTTGACTACCTGGGGCCTGGCGGTGAGAAAGTCCAGGACCCAGGCACACAGGGAGGTGTTGAGCCCCAATTCCATTAGCTTCCCGGCCAGTCTGGTGGGGACTATCGTGTTGAAGGCTGAACTGTAGTCTATGAACAGCATCCTCAAGGCGCTGCCTTGCCTTACTCACCAGTGTGTGTTGTCCATGTTAGATCCTCTGTGATGTGGACTCCCAGGTATTTGAAGCTGCTCACCCTATCCACAGTAGTCCCATTTATTTCCACAGGCGTGTACGTCCTCAGATGTTGAGCCCTTCTAAAGTCCACAATCAGCTCTTTAGTTTTTTTTTGACATTCAAGAGGAGGCTGTTGTCCTGACACCAGAGTACCAGATCAGCCACCTCCTCCTTATCATTATCGAAGATCAGGCCCACCACCACATTGTCATCTGCAAACTTGATGATGGAGTTGAGCTGAACCTGGCCACACAGTCATGTGTGTACAGGGAGTACAATAGGGGGCTAAGGACGCAATCCTGGGGGGGGGGGGGGGGATCCTGTCGTCAGGGTGATAATGATGATAGTTAGAGAGAAACAAATATAGGATCTGCAAAATACCCGTCACAGCTGGTACTGAAACTTTAGACTTTACTTTAGACCTTAGAGATACAGCACAGAAATGGGCACTTCGGCACACCGATTCCATGCCAACCAGTGATCGTCCCGTACACTAGCACTATCCTACACACTACGGACAATTGACAGTCACTCTGGAAGAACATGAGTGAGAGTTGAGTCCAAAAGTGTGAGTCTACGCCGTGAGTGAACTGCTGTGAGACTGCACTGTGCTTGAAAAGGAAATGAAATGAGTTGTTGGCCCTGCACTGCGCTTGAAATGGAAATGAAATGAGATGTTGGCCCTGCACTGCGCTTGAAATGGAAATGAAATGAGTTGTTGGCCCTGCACTATGCTTGAAATGGAAATGAAATGAGTTGTTGGCCCTGCACTGTGCTTGAAATGGAAATGAAATGAGTTGTTGGCCCTGCACTGTGCTTGAAATGGAAATGAAATGAGTTGTTGGCCCTGCACTGTGCTTGAAATTGAAATGGAGTTGTTGGCCTGAGTGACTGAGCCGCCAGCCCATCAGGCCTGAGTGGCTGAGCCGCCAGCCCACCAAGCCCAAGAATCCATTCGGCCCATAATGTCCATACTAGCCCTCTGGAAACCACTCCCTTCAGCTCACAACACCCATACTAGCACTCCAGAAAGACCCCCCCCCCCCCCCCTGGCCACCAATATTGGAATTGGTGGAGAGGTGGAATATTGGGTTGGGGGACCAGCCCTCTCGTGTGAACATGGGACCCAACGGGTCCCACTTAGTCTAGTACACTTTAAATATAAGAATCAAAGGCATAATAAATCTAAGATAGACACAAAATGCTGGTGTAATTCAGCGGGACAGGCAGTATCTCTGGAGAGAAGTAATGGGTAATGCTTTGGATCGAGACCCTTCTTCAACGTCACCAATTACTTCTCTCCAGAGATGCTGCCTGTCCCGCTGAGTTACTCCAGTATTTTGTGTCTATCTTCGCTTTAAACTAGCATCCGCAAAATAAATCAACTTTGTTCTTTTCCCGACGATTTTTCCTAATGTCAACTGGTACAAGATTCTTATGCTGAAAAGAAACATATTGGTTCATTCTTGTTTAAGAAAGAACTGCAGGTGCTGGAAAAATCAATGTTAGACAAAAATGCTGGAGAAACTCAGAGGGTGAGGCAGCATCCATGGAGCGAAGGAATAGGGTCGAGACCCTTCTTCATTCTGAAAAAGGGTCTCGCCCCGAAACGTCACCTATTGGTTCATTCTAACCACAAATATATTCCTGATTCACTTACTCCTATGTAAACACAAGCTAATTGATCAAACCTGCCCACAAAAGCTTGTTATGCAGTTTTCCTGAAAACTAAAATAAATGAATTCAAACTGCAAGTTTCTGTGGAAATGCAATTGTGCTGAGTTAAGCTTAAGTAACTAGAAGAGGTTACATTACAGAGCTTAGCTTGTAGTTTAGTTCAATACTTGCAGTTTTGTCAGCATGTATTTACATTTAGTGTATTGTATAATAGAGAGGCTATCAAAAAGTCTGCTTTCAATGTTTGATACAAAATTTAGCAACATTTCTCCCTTTATCAATTCATTTTCTCTCAAGAAAATGCTTGGTTTCAATTTTTATGACCTACAAGATAAAAGCTTTTTTACAAGTTGCAGCTTTTCTCAACGTTGACTATTCCTCCAATCTGGTGTCACCTACGAATGTAATTTTTTTTCAAACTAGAAATTGTCAAAAACAGCAGACCCAGCAGTCACCTTTATGTTTCCACCCTCTGTCCTATAAGCGACTTCGGTATTCCGACTGCGCATGCCTAGGTCATAGGGCACTCGCTATAAACATTCTCGGCAACGGTGGTGCTGCGTTGTGTGCAGGCTTGCGTTTCGTCCGTGGTTTGACCTGGCTCTCCTGTCACTGTTGAGTTGCTGCTGGGCCGTCCCTGTCTCTGTCCGGAGGTGTCCGGGGTGGCCATGGGCTGGCGGGGCCGCCCCGGACTTGCAGCCGGCACTGCAGCCGCCGGCTCCAGCTCGGCTCTGCCTGTCCTGCCAGATTGGCCGGCAGCCCTCCACCCCCACCTCCCTCAGTCCGACTCAGAGATCCTGCAGAAGATGGGCAGCCACCGGCCCTGCTCAAAGATGGGTGACTCGGAGCCGCTGCTGCTGGAGTCGTGCTGGTCGGAGAGAGAGTCTGCGGACGGGTTCCTGCCGGCCATGGGCAGGCCGTGGGCCCGCTGGAGCAGCTGGTGCTGTTGGTGGTGCTGGCGGCAGCAGCAACCTCCTCCCCTCCCTTGCCCAGCAGCAAGCTCAGGGTCCAGGCCAGCTCCAACTCCAGGTCGGGGCTGAAGGCCACCCGCATCATGGCCCAGTCGAGCGCCGGGCCGGAGGAGGCCGAGCTCAGGCTGGCGCTCTGCGCAGGCGAGGCCGGGGCCCTCGCTCCTCCTTGGGGTTGCGGATGAAGTGGCAGCGGGTAACGTAGGGGCAGAAGCTGGTGGAGGCAAGGTGTGGCACGGCTCCGTCTTGTACCTGGGGTGGTGGCTGAGGGAGTGCAGCTCGGCCAGGCCGTGGGCAAACTGGCATGCGCCGTAGAGGCCCATCTGGAGTTGGAGCGGGGTTGGGCCGGAGTTGGCACTGGCTGTGGGCCTATGGGTTCTCCGCGCTGGCTGTGGGCCTGGGGCCACTGGTGTCGTCGGTCTGGGGCTGTCAGTTGGCCCGGCGGGAGAGGCGGAATTGAGCTGGGGTTGACGCTTCTCCACGCTGGCTGGGGGCTGGTGTCCCATCGGTCCAGACGTCTCCAGCCACCCCCCGGGCGGGACGGGACACTCGAGTGGGGGGCAAACAAGGACAGTCCAGTGGCAGTTCGGCAGCGCTTGCGGCACCGGGGACCGGGGTTCGATCCTGGCTGCGGATGAAGCGCGGGTCTGTATGCGTGCAGCTGCCGAGAATGTCTCTCCGCCGGTCCAGTCTCCCCTCCCCCCTCACATCTGCCCCTCTTATCTGCCCCTCGACAAATACAAGCTCGAAAAAGACTCTGTTAGATTTTTCTTTATAGCGAGTGACCTTTGACAAATCCCACGATTCCTTGCGTTTTTCGGAATACCGAACTCGCTTATCATCAAAGATTATATAGGATCTTTGCTTATCATTCTCTCGGCCTCATTGGTCTTACTGTTCTACAACACTCTCCAGGGTCCTGTGATGCACTGTGTAAGTCCTTCCCTCGCCTGTTTTCCAGCCATGTAGCTGGCCATGCACTGATAAACTGTTCTCTGAATTTAGATGGTCTGACTTCATTCATTAATTGTATTATGTGGCACCTATTAAATGATTCCATGAAAATGTAGATAAATTACATTGACTGCATTACCCTCGTTGCATATCTGTACTACTTTCAACAAATTCAATGAGATTGACTGACAATCTATTGGGTTTCTAATTGTTTTCTAATTCCTCCTCCAGAACAGATTTTATTTACTTTCCAGGCTATAAGTGTGCTGCTAGTCTATGATTACCTAGACGTGTTCAACATTTCCTTCTTAAATATAGATTAAGAGAGAGAGAAAGATAGACAGACATAAAGAGTGTAGAGACCTGGAGTCACAGAATTCAATGCTTCAGTAGTACTTAATTGTCATGTGTACCGAGGTACAGTGAAAAATCTTGTTTGCATACAGCTGAGTAAAAATGTTAAGGGCCTGTCCCACTTTCACGACCTAATTCACAACCTCTGCCGTGTTTGCCCTTCTCATACTCGCAGCATGGTCGTCATGAGGTCGTAGGAGGTCGTAGGTCGGTCGTAGGTAGGTTGTGATGCTAGTCGTAGGTACTCATGGCGTCAAGTAGGTCGGGGCCTTTTTCTAGCCTGATGAAAAATGTCCATGAGTAAAAAAGGTCGTGAATTAGGTCGTGAAAGTGGGACAGGCCCCTTACTATGCATAAGCACATTCATGGTTAAGTACAAGTGTATTGTGGAATAGTAGATTGCACTGACACAATATGCAGGAGTTGGTGCTTTTCTGGTGCTATTTTTCTTGATTCAAGTCTAAAGTTGTTATAAATGTAGAGATTTTAACTTGACCATAAAAGCCTGTTGTCCCGCCATTGTTGCAGGGTTGGCCTGACCAATTGAAGATGTTGGTGTCCTGCACCGCTGTTTCACCACTCCGTACCACTGCAGGCCGCGTTCGATCCACGAGCTCGGCTTCTTGGAGTGACGTCCATTCCAAATGAGCGCCAGGCTGATGCAGGACCTCCAGCGGCCCACTCCACTGATACCTCGATCCGGGCACATTGGCCTGCGTACCGTCGATCTTTACTGCGCCCACCCATTGCTTCGATATAGCTGGTGTAGGACAAGTTGCTGGTGATATTGATCCCTCGGAACTTTAAGCTTTCAAGGGAGGCACAATGGTGCAGCGGTAGAATTGCTGCCATGCCGTAGCAGAAACCCGGGTTCAATCCTGACTACGGGTGCTGTCTGTACGGAGTTTGTACGTTCTCCCATGACTGCGTGGGTTTTCTCCGGGTGCTCCGGTTTCCTCCCACATTCCAAAGACGTACAGGTTTGTAGGTTAATTTGCCTTCGGTAAAATTGCAAAATGTACCTAGTGTGTAGGATAGTGCTCGTGTACAGGGAATCGCTGATCGGCGCGGATCCAGTGGGCCGAAGGGCCTGTTTCTGCGCGGTATCTCTAAACTAAACTTTCAACCATATCTACTTTGGTGCCGTCAATGCACTCAGCTCGCTTCCCTGCTGCTCCACAGATGCTCTGCCACTGCTCCATAGCACGAGTGTTTTAAAGCTGGGGGCTTCCCCACAGCTTGCTGTGCTTTGTCAATGCTCGGCTGAAGCCAGACATCTCATAGTTATTTATCAATTCTAATTGAATAATTTGGGCTATATGTTTTATGGATCGTCAATTACCCCATAAAGCGTAGCTAATGAATTTTAACTTTTCAACCAATTGCTGACTCCACACCTGCTGATCAGCCATCTGCTTAACACTTTACACCAGTCTGCTGTGTGTGGATGTATGTGGTTCCAACCTCACGTCCTGAACAGGGACCCTGCTCATTCTCCTGCAGTACAAATAGAACTTATTTCTTTACTCTCTTACCCTGAATGTCATACAGTCAGAGAGTCATAAAGTCACAGTGTGAAAACAGTCCCTTCAGTCCAAGTTGTCCACTACAACCAACTTGTTCCATCTACACTTGTCCCACTGCCTGCCTTTGGCCCATATACTTCTGAACCTTTCCTATTGATGCACCCCCCACCCCCACCCGACATCAGTCTGAAGAAGGATTTCGGCCCGAAACGTTGGCTATTTCCTTCGCTCCATAGATGCTGCTGTATGGAGTTTCACCAGCACTTTTGTCTAGCTCCAGACAATCTCCTCGGAGGTAGTGGGTAGACCTGATAGAAATATATAACATTTTTAGAGGCGTAGTAATTTTGGGCGGCACCTTGGTAGAGTTGCTGCCTTACAGCACCAGAGACGTAGGTTCAATCCTGACTACGGGTGTTGTCTGTACAGAGATTGTACATTCTCCTTGTGATTGCATGGGTTTTCTCCATGCAAACTCTGTACAGACACACCCGTTGGTCAGGATGGAACCCGGGTATCTGGCACTGTAAGGCAGCAATTCTACCGCTGTGCCACTGTGCCGCCCTTGTGTTTTACCCCAACCACGGGTGAACAAGACGAAGGCGATTGAACTTTATTACCTCCCATCACAGTGAGGAATGTGGATTCCACTGTGGTCGATGTTTATGTTAAATTTTATTTTATGCAACTCAAATATCACTGTACCTTAACTGGTACATGTGACAATAAATTCGAATTTGAAAAGAAGTCAAAGAAAATTTTAACTTGCATGTTCATTCTAATTTTGAACCTTTAACAGTTACTGGGAGATAAATGAGTAGGAAAGCAAAGAGATGAAGTACAGGCAAATAACATGAACGAGGATCCAAAGATGGTCTTATAATTACATGTGTGGAGTTGAAGGATGTTTAGTGAATACCTAGTGACTTATCTAACAAAGGAGGGGGAACCATGCCAAAGGTGTCATTGAGGAGAAAGGGAGTGTAATATTGGATGAATAAACAACGCAAGCAGAAATGTGTCAAATAGTTCAAAAGTAGACGAATCATCAGGAAAGTGGGATAACGTGAGCGGGTGGTCGATGGTCAGTGTGGTCTCTTCAATCAATCAAAGGATTCTCAGAGGTTAATGACACGTCAAACAACTACCTGCAGCAGGATAGGCTGCTACAATACCACAGCACAAAACTCAACAGTGACGTTACCTTCGCACTTTCCCTGGTGCTTTAGGATTTTACTACATTTCTACTGATTTTTCAATCATCTCTTTACGGATAAGCTGCAGAACAGACATTTTAAAAAGATGCCCTTTGACCATTACATGACAGCTGTTACATGAAGGGTCTCAACCCGATCCGTGTTCTGCAGAGATGCTGCCTGACCTGTTGAGTTACTTTGGCTCTTTGTGTCCTTTGTGCATTAACCAGCATCTGCAGTTCTTTGTCTCTACACATGACAGCCTTCCCTGTTTTCAGCTGCATCATCCCTGTCACCACTGTAAAGCAGACAGATGGTTCTGCCCCTTTAACGGACTCATTAACTATCTACACTCATGTTTTATTCTGTACGTTGCAGATTTTTTTTGGTGCAAACTTTCACTGCTGTAATTGTGCGTCTTCCCTTTTAAGATGCGCAGCTGTCTTTAAATCTGCTGCATCGTCTGTTTCTGTGGCTTACATGCAGCTAGCACCTGCCTGATCAATACAGGAACTGCTGAATAGTTATTCAGATACATAGCTCATGTTAACTGGAGTGATAGCCATTCAATTAGAGATACTTGGACACTACAACACACATCTCTGGTGCATCGCTGCTGTACACCTATTGAAAAAGCGGCAATATATTTCCTAAAATAATGCAAACAATTTCATTTTAGTAACGGGAATCAGCCACAATTTACAGTGCATTCAGAAAGTATTCAGACCCCTTCACATTTTCCACATTTTGTTACGTTACAGCCTTATTCTAAAATGGATTAAATTCTTTTTTTTTTTATCATCATTCTACACACAATACCCCATAATAAAAAAGTGAAAACAGGTGTTTAGAAATTTTTGCAAAGTAATTAAAAAGAAATAACTGAAATATCACATTTACATAAGTACTCAGACCCTTTAAGAGCCTGTCCCACTTGGGCATCATTTGCGCTTCACGACGCATGACGCGCGCACGGTGCGTGGTGACGTAGGCAGTGACGCGCGGCCGCGCGCAGCGCCCCAGGATTTTGGGATTCACAAAATCTTTGCGTGGCACCTGCGTGACGCGTAAATGACGCCCAAGTGGGACAGGCCCTTTACTCAGTACTTTGTTGAGGCACCTTTGGCAACTATTACAGCCTCAAGTCTTCTTGGGTATGACGCTACAAGCTTGGCACACCTGTATTTGGGGAATTTCTCCCATTCTTCTCTGCAGATCCTCTCAAGCTCTGTCAGGATGGATGGGGAGCGTCGATGCACAGCTATTTTCAGGTCTATCCAGAGATGTTCGATCGGATTCATGTCCACTCAAGGACATTCACAGACTTGTCACGAAGCCACTCCTGCGTTGTCTTGGCTGTGTGCTTAGGGTCATTGTCCTGTTGGAAGGTGAACCTCTGCCCCAATCTGAGGTCCAGAACGCTCTGAAGCAGGTTTTCATCAAGGATCTCTCTGTACTTTGCTCTGATCATCTTTCCCTCATCCTGACTAGTCGCCCATTTCCTGCCACTGAAAAACATCCCCACAGCATGATGCTGCCACCACCATGCTTCACCGTAGGTATGGTATTGGCTAGGTGATGAACGATGCCTGGTTTCCTCCAGACGTGACACTTGGCATTCAGGCCAAAGAGTTTAATCTTGGTTCCATCAGACCAGAGAATCTTGTTTCTCATGCCTTTTGGCAAACTCCAAGCAGGTTGTCAAGTGCCTTTTACTGAGGACTGGCTTCCGTCTGGCTACTCTACCATAAAGGCATGATTGGTGGAGTGCTGCAGATATAGGTTTTTTTTAAATTAATATTTTTATTAGAAGCAAACATATTCTGGTAAAGTATAGTTACATATTATTGAAAAAAAACCTTTTCATATACACCAATCATACATTATTAAAATTTTCAATTGTCGATTAATTCTGCTTCTAGTGTTTTTTTATGTAGATAGAAAGAGAGAGAAAGAGAAAAAAAAGAATTACAAATATCAAAAAAGAAAAAAGGTGGAATAAATTACTTATAATACACCATTGGAGATAAGTTCGTAGATTATAAAATATAACTTTTCATCTAATCCTGAGTTCAAGCTTCAGTTGGGTTTTCGTGTCGGGCCAATCTATCCCTTCAAATAGTTAATGAATGGTCCCATATTTTAACAAAAAGTTCTTGTTTGTCCATTAAGACAAGTCTGATTCTTTCTAGATGTAGGGTCTCCGACATTTCCACAATCCACATTTTAATTGTGGGGGTTATAGGGCCTTTCCAAAATTTTAATATTAATTTTTTCCCAGTTATTATACTGTAGTCGAGGAAATTTCTTTGGCTTGTTGTGAGTGTTAAACTTTGTTCTGATATTCCAAGTATTATTAATTTTGAGTCTGGATCCAATTTAGTAGTAACAACTTCAGAAATTATTCCAAAAATATCAGTCCAGAAATTTTTAATTTTTGTACAATTTGCAAAAGTATGTGTTAAATTGGCCTCTAGGTGCAGACATTTATCACAATTAGGAGAAATATGTGGGAAGATTCTATTTAGTTTTATTTTGGAGTAATGTAATCTGTGTAAGACTTTAAATTGTATTAAAGCATGTCTGGCATTTAACGAGCATTGATGTATATGTTGTAGACTTTCGTCCCAAATATCTTTCGTTATAGGTTGACCTAATTCATTTTCCCATGTGCATCTATATAATTCCATCGGTGGTACCTCGTTGTTTAAGAGGGTGTTATAAATATAAGCTATTAATTTTTCAGTGTTAGGATGCTTATTCAAACATTCATCAAGAATTTCTGGTTCCCTAGTCCTATAAACTTGTGTATTAGATTTAACATAATCTCTAATTTGTAGATATCTGAATAAATTATTTGAGTGCAGTCCATAATTCTGTTGTAACTCTTGAAATGAAAGAAAAATGCCTTTCCTATAAAGATGTCCAATCTTTTTAATTCCGTAATTTTTCCATTGTGTGAAACCTTTATCCAATATGGATGGCTTGAATAAAGGATTGTTTACAATGGGAAGATACAGTGGTATATTATTCAATTTTAAAGCTTTTTTTAAATTGTTTCCAAATTCGTATTCCACTATGTATTATAGGGTTTTCACTATGGGGTTTTTTGTGCAGTTTTGTGGGAGCAAATATAATAGAACCAATTTCAAAAGGTAAACAGTCTTCCTTTTCCATCCTTAACCAATCTGGTTGCTGATCCATTTCTTCCAGCCAGAAATTCATGTTTTTAATAGACTGCTCAAAAATAAAACAAGAAATTTGGCAAGGCCAAACCTCCATTTAGCTGCAGATATAGTTGGCCTTCTGGAAGGTTCTCCCATCTCCACAGAGGAACTCTGGAGCTCTGTCAGAGTGACCATCAGGTTCTTGGTCACCTCCTTAACCAAGGCTCTTCTCCCCCGATTGCTCAGTTTGGCCGGGCGGACAGCTCTATGAAGAGTCCTGGTGGTTCTAAAGTTCTTCCATTTAAGAATGATGGAGGCCACTGTGCTCTTCAGGACCTGCAATGCTGCAGAAATTGATTTATACCCTTCCCCAGATCTGTGTCTCGACACAATCCTGTCTCAGAGGTCGACAAACAATTCCTTCGCCTTCATGGCTTGGTTTTTGCTCTGAGATGCACTGTCAACTGTGGGACCTTATATAGACAGGTGTGTGCCTTTCCAAATCATGTCCAATCAATTTAATTTACCACTGGTGGACTCCAATCAAGTTGTAGAAACATCTTAAGGATAATTAATGGAAACAGGATGAACCTAAACTCAATTTTGAGTGTCATAGCAAAGGGTCTGAATACCTATGTAAATATGAGATTTCAATTATTTATTTTTAATTACATGGCAAAAATGTCTAAACACCTGTTTGTGCTTCTTCATTCTGGGGTATTGTGTGTAGATTGATGATAAAAAAAAAGAATTTAATCCATTTTAAAATAAGGGTGTAACGCAATAAAATGTGGAAAAAGTGAAGGAGTTTGAATACTTTCTGAATGCACTGTATGTATCTATATCGCTCCAACTTTATTCAATTTCAATTCAATTCAACTTTAATGTCATTGCACAAATACTGAGTATGGGTACAACGAAATGCAGTTTTGCGTCAGTCCGTAGTAGTGCATATAGAAATTTAAAAAAAAAGAGGATACAGAATAATAAAAAATACAGAATAATTAAACAATGGGGACGGAGGGACCGGAGGAATCTATCGGCGGGACTCCGAGTTCAGCAATGCGACGGTATGATTGTAGAAGCTGTTCCTCATCCTACTGGTACGAGACCTGAGGCTCCTGTACCGCCTCCCTGATGGGAGGAGGGCAAACAGTCCATGGTTGGGGTGGGAGGGGTCTTTAATGATCTTCCCAGCTCGTTTCAGACACCGTTTTCGGTGGAGGGCATCCATGGCAGGGAGCGGGGCACCGATGATGTGCTGCGCGGTTTTCACCACCCGTTGTAGTGCCTTCCTGTCCGCAACAGTGCAGCTGCTGTACCATACCGTGAAGCAGGCGGTCAGGATGCTCTCGATGGTACAGCGGTAGAAGTTGGTCAGGATCTGGGGGGACAGGTGAGCTTTCTTGAGCCTCCTCAGGAAGTAAAGGCGCTGCTGTGCCTTTTTGATCAGCTTGGAGGTGTTGAGGGACCAGGACAAATCCTCCGAGATGTGTACCCCGAGGAATTTGTAGCTGGAGACGCGCTCCACCTCAGTCCCGTTTATGTGGATGGGGGTATGTCTGCCCCCTCTGACCTTCCTGAAGTCGACAATAAGTTCCTTCGTCTTCTTGGAGTTGAGGACGAGGTTATTATTGGCACACCAGGTTGTCAGGTGCTGGACCTCCTCTCTGTAGGCTGACTCATCGTTGTCACT
The DNA here is from genome assembly GCF_010909765.2 of Amblyraja radiata. Lineage (NCBI taxonomy): Eukaryota > Metazoa > Chordata > Chondrichthyes > Rajiformes > Rajidae > Amblyraja > Amblyraja radiata. The sequence continues at coordinate 47,307,585 of NC_045961.1, forward strand.
GATCAGTCCTACCACCGTGGTGTCGTCAGCAAACTTAATGATGGCGTTGGATCCGTACTTAGGGATGCAGTCGTGGGTGAAGAGGGAGTAGAGGAGAGGGCTGAGCACACAGCCCTGTGGCACGCCAGTGTTCAGTGTTATAATGGTGGAGGTGAGGTTGTTGACCCTAACAGACTGTGGCCTGTTGGTGAGGAAATCCAGTGTCCAGTTGCAGAGGGAGGTGGAGATGCCAAGCCCGCTGAGTTTGGTGATCAAGCTGGCGGGGATGACAGTGTTGAAAGCGGAGCTGAAATCAATGAACAGCAACCTGATGTAGGAGTTGTTGGTGTCCAGGTGGGTCAGGGCAGAGTGTAGGGCCGCCGATATGGCGTCCTCTGTAGACCTGTTGGCCCGGTAGGCAAACTGATGGGGGTCCAGTGTGGGGGGGAGGCTGGCTTTGAGGTGAGCCAAGATCAGCCGCTCAAAGCACTTAGCAATGACAGGGGTGAGTGCCACTGGGCGGAAATCGTTGAGGCTCCCTGTGGCTGACTGTTTGGGCACTGGCACAATGGTTGATGTCTTGAGGCAAGTGGGGACAACACCCTGGGCCAGTGAGTGATTGAAAATGTCGGTAAAGACTTGGGATAGTTGTCCAGCACATGCCCTAAGCACCCGGCCAGGGATGCCATCGGGGCCGGCAGCTTTGCGCTCATTCACCTTGCTCAGTGCATCTTGTACAGCAGAGGTGGAGAGACTGAGGGGTTGTTCATTTGGGGGTGGAGCAACTTTGATGGCTGGGGTTTTGTTATCTCGGTCAAAGCGAGCATAGAAATGGTTTAGCTCGTCAGGAAGGGTGGCGTTGTCTGGGGGAGGGGTGTTACCTTTCTGGTAATCGGCAAGGGATTTGATTCCTTGCCACATGCGCCTGGGGTCAGAGTTGTTATGGAAGTGCTCCTCAATCCGCCGTTTGTGATTGAGTTTGGCATTCCTAATTCCCATTTTCAGATTGGCCCTGGATGAGCTGTATCCCTCAGCGTCGCCAGATCTGTAAGCGGCATCGCGAGCCTTCAGTAGGAGTCTGACCTCCCTGCTCATCCACGGCTTCTGGTTAGGGAAGGTCTTTATCTCTTTGTGGGTAGTGACATTATCGGTGCAGAATTTTATATAGTCCATAACTGTTGAGGTGAATGAGTTGATGTCCACTTGTGAATTGAAGGTGGACTGGGTAGCAAACAGACTCCAGTCTGTCTGCTGAAACTGCTGCTGTAAAACAGAGACAGCCCCCTCAGGCCAGACCTTCACTGTCCTCGTGGTAGATTTCACACGTCTGATCAGAGGTGTGTATTTGGGGAGTAGGAACAGAGAGAGGTGGTCAGACTGACCAAGGTGTGGGAGGGGGAGGGCTTTGTAGGCTTCAGTAATATTAGTGTAAACTAAGTCCAGAATATTGTTTCCTCTGGTTGGGCAGGAAACATGCTGATGGAACCTGGGGAGTACAGTTTTAAGTGGCCCTTTAGTGGCCCTAAATCTACATTATCTGAATCTTCATCTATTAAATAAATTAGGTTTTGCAATGGACAATCAATCAATAACTATAGTGACCACCACACTGGAGTGCCTGAATCTAACACCACTTTACTAACCATATTGAGGCTATTATTATTAAGATCCCTTACAGTGAAAATCTTTTAATCGCTCTGCTATTCTCTAAATCTTAGCACAGACGTACACTCTTGTTTTAATAGCCTGCTTGGTACGATTGTACACAAATACTTTATTTCCATTTTGTTGCCTCAGCACGATTTAATTTGCCCCCTACCAGGACCTTTTAACATTTCAAGCAGTTCAGATGTCCATTATCTAGTTTCAGCTGGTGTGGGAATTTAGAGGTAATGTCATATTAATCAAGACATGTTGCAAGTTGGACACTGCATGGAGCTGGCATTTACAATGGAAGGCCTGTGGGAATACATATTTGAGATTTATTGTTCTTTCACTAGCTTAGCAAACATGTACAGAGATTGTAGCTCTGGATACTGGTCAGCATTTAACCATAGATTACTCCATTTCTAAGCACAATATTTGATAGCATTGAATACAAAGAAAGCAATAGGAATCTGAAATAAAAGTGGGAAAAGCACCCGCGACTTGCTCCTTTCACACTCTGCTAAATATTTGCAACATTTTTATTTTTAAAGCTGTAGGCGTCAATTTCTGCATCTGTTTTCAGCATTTATTCTCGGGTCTGGGCCTATAATTTAGGATTACAGTGTGTACATTTCAAATATTTTTTGATTTGGGTTTTATTCTTTGAAGTGTTCAGATTTTATGTTTATGTTAAGTTCTATTGTTCCTTTTAATTGTGTTGTGTTCTTTTAATTGTATGGCTGCACGGTAGGCCTTTCTCACGGGGCGACTTGATGCAAGAGGTAACCAGAGTTGAACATCGTGGGAACTTCTTACGATAACCGTACGGCATTCGTGGACCACCGTGGACCACCGTGGCGCTAATGGCAGGTACTCGTGTAACTTGTTGACTCGGGAGAAAATTCAAGCAAGCTTGAATTTCTCCAAGAGTGACTTGTACACTTGTGGTTGAACATTGAAACATTATATGGACGTAGTGGCCAGTGCGATATCCGTAATAACTCTTGCGTTTACCGTGGGAACTCCTGCGAACGGTGAACCCGGAAGCTGGACAGAGGGGACAGAAGGTGAGTAATCTGGAATGAACATGCTGGTCGTTCTCTGCCCACACGATCTCTACGGAGCTTCCAGGCTGTTTATATATATACGAGCATTCCAAAAGTGTCTCACCAGCAATCTGCAGCCTTCAAGAGGTCTTTTTAAATGAAGTGTTTATTTCCAACGTCTGGTAAGTTTCGGTAGAATTGCCACCAGCGTTTAGAGAATATGTACCTGTGATTTTGTCCTATTTTTTTCTAATACTCATTAAATCAACGGGAGACAAAAAGTGGCATTTAGATAAACAAAGTTGCTGCCTTGGTGAATATCGATGCTATTATCTTTATGTAAACTGTGAGGGTTCGCAGCGCCACAATGCGTCTGACGAGTTATACCAATGTAATTTGGCACAAGCTGGTTTAATTGTGGGAAAAACTCTTCAAAGCCCTTCCAAGACGGAGGAATTCCCCAGAAAGTAGCTTGTTTTCTTTTGTAGAACTTTCCTCTGTCAACGCATAGATCTACAGTTAGGGAACCAACTGCCGGTACTGATGTATTTGAGTGTTTCAGGGAATTTCCTCTGTTTATTTTCAAGCTTTGTCCATCTCTTTTGAACTCATTTGATTCGATACTATTTGATTTTGGAATGGTGGTTACTTATTATATAAATTATGTGACCTATTTTCTGTTCCTATGATTCTCTAAGTACTTTGTTTATAAATTCTGAACTCGTGAATTCGAGATTTCAGTGGTTTTCTGTATGCGGCTCACTCAGATACACTTGGCACAAACCGGCTTTTCCCATTTGGACCGTATAAGCCGTTTACAATCGCATTGGACTCACTACATTTCTATGATCTGTAATCGTTTAACATTGAGTATAAACGATTATATTTAATACTCGGAATGCATATTGATTTTAGCGATGCCATATAACTTTCTCTGTATGTGAAGGGAACGATCGCTTCTAGTACGTTTACACCTCTCTGTAAAACATCCATTCTTAAAAGGTGGTCTCAATATCGCCAATGGAACATGTGTCAATTGTCAAAGCACTTGTAATGCTTGTCTAAAAAAAAGTGACATCATTTGTGCCACGTGATGATTTAACAACACTTCACAGTTCACAATGTTCATTCAAGATTTAACGGGAAAGCTCGGGAGACGGACAAGTCACTCGCACAAATAACAGAAATGCCGAATACCCGTGGGAACTCTTTATCTACCCCCCGTTATATCGTGTGATATCGTGCTAGACCACGACCACTTCACTCTGGTTACATCTTGCGTCAAGTCGCCCCGTGAGAAAGGCCTATAACTTAAATATCACTGTACCTTTAATTGTATGGCTGCACGGTAACTCAAATATCACTGTACCTTTAATTGTATGGCTGCACGGTAACTCAAATATCACTGTACCTTAATTGGTGCATGTGACAATAAATGTGAATCTGAATCTGAAATTTGTTTATCCTGAGCACACTCGATAATTCCCCTGCACACCTGAGATTGGATTAATTCCTCTATAGGATCTTTGTTCCTGACTACCTGATTTCTTTCACACGTTTTACCAGAGTGGTGTAGGTTTTTAATAATGTTAGCTGCCTCATGAAGGCAGTTCAAAGACTCACGCCACCCTTGGCCACACTCTCTGCACACTGCTACCATTGAGAAAAAGTTTAGTTTATAGTTATAGAGTCGTACAGCGTAGAAACAGGCCCTTCAAGTCAACTTGCCTACTCCAACCAACAAGCATCGTCTACACTAGTCCCACTTGTCTGTCTGCATTTAACACATGTCCCTCTAAACCTATCCCATCCAAGTACCTGTTTAAATGTTTCATAAGTTCATAAGCCATAGAAGCAGAATTAGGCGATTCAGCCCATCAAGTCCACACCGCCATTCAATCATGGCTGAATTATCTTTCCCTCTCACCCTATTTGCCTGCCTTCCTCCCATAACCCTGACACCCTTGTTAATCAAGGATCTGTCAATCTCCGCCTTAAAAATATCCATTAACGGCCTCCACAGCCGTCTGAAGTAATGAATTCCACAGATTAATCACTTAAAGGTACGTCCTTTTCAGTGGCGGACTGGGTCTAAAAATATTGGTTGCCAGGAGACAAAGGGGGCCTACTTCATCAGGGGCCCACTTGCCATTGGGCAAGCTGACACCCTGGCCAGTCCGCCACTGGTCCTTTTATTCTGTGGCAATGGCCTCTGGTCCTAGACTCTCCCACTAGAGGAAACATCCTCCCTGCATCCACTCTAGCCAGGCGTTTCAGCAAATTGTGATCGTTTAGTTTAGTACTGTCATATGTACCAAGGTAGAGTGAAAAGCTTTTGTTTGCATGGTATCCAGTCAGAGAACAGACTACACATGAATACAGTCAAGCTGTCCACAGTGTCTGATTAAAGTAGCAATGTTACAACATTTTGAGATTTTAAAAATCAAGTCTGCAATTTATGCCATCAGATAAAGTATAAAAATAAGTTTAATTTGACACCTAATTCACATTCATATCTTCAGTATTAAAAAAGTTATGGCCGGACTTCCGGTGGTGCCATGCTGAACTAGCAGTCGCATCTTTTAGCTCCGCTGCTGTAAAATCGCGATTTTTCGCGTTAAAATCGGGTCTGGAGGTCGGGACCAATTCAAAAACTTACCGGAGCCCCGGGACGTCGCGCTGATGACGTCATCTGTAAGCGCTGTGATTTAAAACGGAGGATAAAGGATTTTAAATGAAAAAACCGTCTTCAGCTCAGAGCCCTCAGAGAATAATCTCAAAACTGCTGAAAACACAGAAAACTGAAGAACAGACCTCTGAAGTGGATTCTGGAATGGCTTCAAAGGCCAAGACTGAGATGGCTACTAAGGAGAAAAATGAAATGGAGGAGATAAAGAACTCGGTAAGAGAACTGAGAAAGGATATTGAGGCTGGAAACTAAAAAATGATGGAAAATATTAATGTTAAATTGATGGAAAATATGTCGAACATCAATGCTGGTAATCAAAAAGTTATTGACTGCATTGGCATTATACAAAAACGAATTGAGGATGTGCATGAAGAGCTAATGGGGAGAATTAATAAAGGGGAAGAAGAATCTAAGAAGAAGTTTGAGGCTGTGCATGTAATTGTTTCTTCACATGTAACTGAAATAAAAGACATGGAAACAATTGTTGATCAAATGGCTGAAGATATGCAGGGAATGAAGCTAGAATTAGACAGCCTCAAGAGTCAACTGGCAAAAGTCTCAGATAAATGTCTTGATCTCGAAGCTCGCCCACGACGCCAAAATTTACGAATACTGGGAATAACAGAAGGGGCAGAGGGGAACAACGCCCGTGAGTTCACTGCCAACTTAACTGCCAACTTAACTTTAACTTTTCTATGTGGGGGAGGGGGGCAGGGTAAGGGGGAAACTGTTTCCCAGTCTCTTCCTGGCGGGGACGCGACTATTTCTCCGAGTCGCGTCCTTGCCCCCCACCTTGCGGCCTACCAGCTGGATCGGAGCGGCCTTTCCTGCCGGGGACCGGGAACCGGACCAGGGCTGCTACAGCGGCGGCGCAGCGCTGGAGTCACCGCAGAGCGGGCGATGCCTAACTGGGTCGCCGTTTGGAGCTCCGGAGCGTTGGGCCGCTGCTCCAACATCGTGGAGCTCTGGTGCGGAGAGCTTCCAATGCGGGCGGCGCTGAACAACATCGTGGAGTCCTGAGGCGCCTTGCAGAGGGTCTACAGCAGCAGTCTCCACCCAGCGCAGCCTGCGGACTTTGGAAGCCGCCGACTCCGGTAGGAGGGGGCCGACTCTGTGTCCACGCCGCTGAGGATGTCCCGCAGCCCCGACGTCGGACTTGTATCACCCCGGCGAGCGGTCCTGGACATCGGGCCGCCCGTAGCTGCAACTGCAATTGGGGAGGCCCTGACCACGGGGAACAGTGGAGGAAGAGACTGACTTTGGTGCCTTCCCACACAGTGGGAAACTTTGATTCTGCTGTGTGGGGATGTTTTATGTCAAATTCTATAGTGTGTTGTGTTCTTTATTTTTATTGTATGGCTGTATGGGAATTTCATTTCACTGTGCCATCTGGCACATGTGACAATTAAATCTATCTTGAATCTTGAATCTTGAATCAAACATGTACTCAATTTACCTGTGGAACCGGAAATTGAAGTGGCACATCGAATACCTAGATTTAAGCCAAGATCACAAGCAGATCCAGCCCACCCACGACAGATCATAGTCAAACTTCGGGACATTTCAGCACTTGAAGAGCTGATGAAAAAAATCAAATATGGAGTGAAGATGACCTTTGGAAACGACTCTATCAAACTCCTCCGGGATTATCCCTATGAGATCGTGCAAAAGAGAAGAAAGTTCTCACAGACAAGACAGATTCTCCATGGAGTTAAAGATGTCAGATGTGGCGGTTTTTTATCCGGCCAGGATGCGCAAGAGAAAACTTTCACTAATTCGGACGCATCTTATAAATATGCCCAAGAGATTGTGGCAGAAACAGAAGATTAATCAAGGCAGCGGGACGATATGGACAATTTCTTTCCTTTTATTACTTCACAGAGAACACCTGAAGATAAGGGAAGAAACACCATTCTCTAAAAGTTTAAAATGGAAGAGCATTTCCACGTGCGCTGGTCTAGATACCTTATCTCCTTTGGACACTTTGGAATTCAACTCAAGGACATTCTTTGTTCAAAATGAAGGAAAGACTGATAAGCAACGCAGAGATGAACAGCAGAGCCGAATGTAGAAAACACCACAAGGACAAATGGCGGTTTAAGATATTAAAACAGCTTTACAAAATATAGAGAATTAATAATGATTAACAATACTAATATAGAAATATAAATGGAAACTAACCTGAACTATATAATGGGTAAAATGTAATAATGTGCTAATAAGACTGACTAGCTCGTATATAGAGATAACAAATTTTAGAATTAAAGTAGATAATACTGAAAGGTTAAGTGTTATGTAGTTCGTGTGGAGAAGGGAGGAGACTCAGGCACCTGGCATAATTCCAGGAGCCTGTTTCTGGTTAACCCTTACAGCTAACAGCTTACTATTATCAAAGGTATAACTAATTATAAATAGTAGATGAAAGTGTTAGATAAATAAATTTCACAGTTGCTGAACACAGATCTGATAAGTCTGAATGAAATATATATATATATATATATATATATATATATATAGTGTAATTGGGTGAAATATAATTGATTTTGAAATGACACCGCCTTCCTAGGTTTAGAGTAATAAAAGGAGCGGAGCTAATTGTACAACATCAACTTCGGAAGTCGAATAGATGTCGAATCCCACAGACGCGTGGGACATGCACTATAGTGTCGAATACTTCAGACACTGTAATTTTACTTGTTCAAATTTTTTTTTAATCACAATATGTCACTACTATGTGTTTTTTTTTCAAGGACAATCTCAAAAGGGATCTACCAAGGAAGTTAATAATATAAACGCCCCCCAAATATCCAGAACCCTGAGGTATGGATGCACCGTAATAAATAAGGGTATTAAAATCAGAGAAAATGCAAGATGATAAACAAAAGAAAATGGGAGAAATCACACTGTGTAGCTAGAATATAAGGGGTATTAATGAACCAATTAAAAGGGGCAAAATACTAGCTCAGTTGAAATCATATAACACGGACATTACTTTTCTACAAGAAACGCACCTTAAACATCAAGATCAGATGAGATTGAGGGCGAATTGGATAGGCCAAATATTTCACTCCTCATATACTTCGAAATCCAGAGGCACCGCAATTATTATTCGCAAAGGAATACCATTCAAATCAAAGAACATTATATCAGATAAGGAAGGGAGATATCTTATAGTTACAGGAGAGATCCATGCTACGCCAATCACTTTGGTAAACATATATGCGCCCAATTTTGATAATCCTCAATTTTTTAATAAAATCCTGAATACAATCGCAGAATTTAACTACCAAAATGTTATAATTGGAGGAGACTTCAACTGTGTTTTAGATCCGTACTTAGATAAATCGATGCAAAAACAAAGAGGTAATATGAAATCTAAAACTAGTGAACTCTTTAATACATATATAAAAAATACAAATATAGCAGACGTCTGGAGGATCGCGAATCCGACTGGAAGGGAATACTCGTTTTATTCAATGGTACATAAAACATACTCACGTATAAACTACTTCCTAGTGGATACAAAACTAATCCCTTATACTATGAACCCTAAATATCACACCAATACGATTTCAGATCACTCCCCGCTAACTTTCGTTTTAAAATTAGAAGGAATGTCTACGAACAAATCGTTCTGGAGGTTTAACTCGCAAATTCTGAAAGGCCCACAAGGGAGTATATATCTAAAAAAACAGATGGACCTATTTTTTGAGACAAACGATACACCAGATATATCGCCCACTTTATTATGGGAATCCTTCAAAGAATTTATTAGAGGAGTCATTATCTCGTATCAAGCTTTTCAAAACAAAAAGAATAAGAATGAACAAAGACAATAGGAAGAACAAATCAGACAACTAGATATAGATAATGCTAAAGACCCAACTATGGATAAACATAATAAAATTTTAATACTGAAATTTAAGCTAAATAAATTATTATCAGAGAAGATTATAAGATTATTCCAAATTACAAAACAAGAACATTTCGAATTTGGAGATAAACCCCATAAACTTATGGCACGCCAACTGAAAAAACGGGATAAAGATCATGCAATTTTAAAGATTAAATCAGATAGAGGGGAATTATTAACACTACCTAATGATATCAATAAAAGATTTGCTCAATTTTACAAGAATTTATACACATCGAAAACGCTAATAGACAATAATATAGTTTCAGAATTTTTGGACAATTGTAACCTTCCAAAACTAGAATTGAAGGAACAAGAGTAACTGGGAGCACAAATTGCATCTAAGGAAATAGAAGACACAATAAACACACTTAAGAATGGAAAAACACCAGGACCAGACGGATTCAGTAATGAATTTTATAAATGTTTTTACGACATAGTTACACCACGTCTACAGAAAATGTATACATACGCTTTTAAAGAACAAATCTTACCTGAAACACTAGCAGAATCAACGATCACATTAATACTTAAAAAAGATAAAGATAAAGAACCAGGCTCATATAGAGCTATTGCTTTGTTAAATACGGATCAAAAAATATTAGCGAAAACACTAGCTAGAAGACTAAATCAATATGTTAGTAAATTAATAAATGAGGATCAAACGGGATTTATACCTAAGAGACATTCATTTAATAACCTGAGACGTCTGCTTAACATAATGCACTCTCACAAACCTCAAGAACAAGAGTTATCTATCATTTCATTGGACGCAGAAAAAGCGTTTGATCAAGTAGTATGGGATTATATGATTAAAGTATTGCAAAAATTTCAAATGGGAGAGAACTTCATCGCATGGATAAAATTATTATATAACAAACCCACGGCTAGAATATTAACTAATAATATACTATCTACGAAATTCCAATTAACAAGGGGCAATAGACAAGGATGTTCATTATCACCGCTGTTATTTGCTCTGGTAATTGAACCTTTAGCTGAAAAAATTAGAACACACCCGGATATTTACGGTTATAATACACAATATTCAAATAACAAAATATCCTTATACGCAGACGATGTATTACTGTATATCACAAAACCCCAAATCAGTATACTAAACATATTAAATCTAATTGAGGACTTTGGATCTTTCTCAGGATACAGAATAAACTGGAACAAAAGTGAAATGATGTCGATAAAACCGAAAGACTCAACACATCTCTTGAAATTCCCCTTTAAAATAGCCACAGAAAAATTTAAATATTTAGGAATTGAAATCACTAGAAATTATTACGCTATGTTTAATGCCAATTATAGCCCCTTAAGAAACTAAATAATCTAATCAAATTCTGGAAAACGCTCCTGATGTCTTTAATAGGTCGAATAAATGCTATAAAAATGATCTTTTTACCACAAATCCTATATTTATTTCAATCAATTCCAATATATCTTCCAAAAAAGTTTTTCAAAAAACTAGACTCAGACATTACAAATTTTATATGGGATTACAAATCCCACAGAATACAAAGAGCACACCTTAGTAAACCAAAAGAGATGGGTGGTCTAGCGCTCCCTAACTTTATGTATTATAATTGGGCAGTAAATATTAAAAAAATATGATTCACCTGCTGGACAACTCTGCCCAGCAAGTGGACTGGATTGTAATGGAGAGAGAGGACTGCTCTCCGTGTAATACAGGAGCGACTCTCCTCTCACCAATGAATCTGAATAACAAAAATTATAATAAAAATCCAATGATACATAGCACAATTAGAACTTTTCCCCAATGTCTCACCCATTTGTGATAAATGTCAGTCACAAGAAGCTAACATAGCGCACTCTTTTGTTTTCTGTATAAAAATTCAAAAATTCTGGAACCAAATATTTGAAATCTTCACAAAATTATTTAAAATAAAACTTGTACCAAAAGCAGAATGGATCATTTTTGGAATATCGGAAGGTAACCCCGAATTAAATGCGTTTCAAAAGAACTTACTTAATTACGGGCTAATAATGGGAAAAAAGCTTATACTCAAATTTTGGAAAAATGCTCCAATACCAACAATAAAAATGTGGATTTCAAACATGTTCGAAACACTACACTTGGAAGAGATGAGACTCCTCCTAGCAGGCAAAGCAGACCACTTCCAAAAGACGTGGTCTGCATTTACGGAACCATTACAAGCATAAGGTGCAATAGTAATTTAAAATATAAATGGTACCAGGATCTGGTAACGGGGGGTATAAAATGAATTTATAAAAAACACGGTTGGTATATCCTTTTTTGCGGAGTTTTGTGGTACAATAGAGCGATTATTTTTCCTTTGTTTTTCTTTTCTTTCTAGGGTCGTATTTCCTTTCTTTACTTCCTTCTTTAACTTCTTCCCTAAGGGGCTTTCTTCTCCCAACACTTTCCTGCACCTTCACGATTCTTGCTCACTTTCCTTACTTCTTTTATTTCTACCTTTTTTAAAGCTCGAAAAACGAAGTGGTACAACAAAATGTAATAAGATATATGTGATGTGTATTACTGTAATTTACTGTACTTCTAATTAAAAAAAAAAAAAAATTTAAATTAAAAAAAAGAAAAAAAAGTTATGTTCATTTTCATACTCGGAAATTAGCATCTTGTTCCCTATTGCTTTTCCATTGACTTAACACAAAAGCTGTGATCAAGGACAGTCAAAAGCCCATAACTTTCTTAAAAATTAAGAGAACTGAAATAAATGTTGTTATTATAGATTAAAGCATTCTGAAACAAATATGAAACAATCTTACTTGGATGACTTAAAATTAAGGCATATAATTAGTTAGTTACCTAATTGTAGCTAATTACAAAATTCAATTACTAGATCTAAACATCTATCCATTTCTTAAGAAAAGATTACCATTTTTAAATAGCCTAAGTGTCCAAATAACATTCACACAAGATTCACAATATAACATGATTTTTAAATCTCATTGTCATGAATTTATAGGCCAAATGGAAGGAATTTAGTGTTTAATTCCCGTAAATGAATGGCCATTTTAATCATCTTGCGAGTGGGTTTTTGTGGAACGCGATCGATTGGAACGTTGCGGTTGCGGTGAATTTAAACCCCATATCGGCAGGAAAAACACTGCCAGTTCGTATGGGTCCTAAATCACCTATTCGCAACGTAAAATTTGGATTAAGGTCATCCTAAGAAGCACGTTTATATGTAAAATAAATGGCTTACCTTTAGCTGTCCCGTACGGAAAATCCGTCCCGTTGTCGGCGTTGACGGCATTAGAAGCAGATTTTTATTTTACTCCAGCGCTGAAATTGTCTTGTGGTTTTTTTTTTTAAATTCACAGAATGGCAGTCGGAACAATTCTTCAGCATTAGCTAGCAGCCCGAGAATATAAAACTCCGGCAGGCAGAAGAAAACCGCATTTTAACCCCGCCCCCCCCCCCCCCCCCTCAAAGGCTCCAAAGTCGCGCACACGGCCAGTGGCAGAACTGCAGCGCCGCTGAAGGTAAGTTTTGTAACATACCTAATTAAAGATTGACCCTGTTATTCCAGGTTCAAGAACAGCTTCTTCCCATCAACCATCAGAATCCTGAACCACACTCAACAACCCTAATCGCATCTCTAATTCAACCTCCTCAACCATATTAACCCACTGTGGTCAATGCACATCTATGGTTACGCCATGTACTTTGGATTTTGCATTATCATAGTCTAATTTACTTAGAAGAACTCATAATTTGTTATACATTCATTATTGTTGTTGTGCCTCTAAAGCTGCAGCAAGAATTTAATTGTTCCGGTTCATATACCATACATACAACAAATAGATACTCTTGATCTTGAGTATTCCTGTTATTAATAATTCTGGGCCCAAAACCCAACTGTTAAAACATTGCTTATGCCAGAAATTATGCTTTGCGGGCCCGGATAACACATTGCAGTCCCAACTCTGGAAATTGTTTATCTGCAGCCTTTTCGATGCTGAAGTACTGAAACAACTGCGGCAGTATTAATCTTCATTACAGGTGACTGTTCATTCATTCACCAGGCTCTGTGAATGATGGGTTAGGATTGCTTTCTCCTACAGAAGATCTATCTTCAGAATGTTCTAGCCAGCAAGTGCAATGTTTTCAGTTTCTCAATTAGCATTTTGCATGCACGTGAGCAATTACTGCATCCTCCCTGATTGGTGCAAATTACCGCTTTCCTTATACAATACTTTGTTATTCTTCATGCTGCCATTTTATTGACTTTAGATTCACTCTTCTATGATGAAAGGAAGGTTTCTCACAGAATCCATTCTTCATGATATGAGCTTACGTACTTCTCCAAATGATTTGTTTTGAGCTGTTGATTAATTTGAAATACATTCCAGTTGACTTTCTGAATGCAAACATGATAAACCCACTGGAACAATAATCAAGGAACTGGCCCTCATTCATATCCATGCTGCAAGGCACAGCTCAGGAGTAGCTAACATTTTCACGCACTTGGCAACTCCTCAAAATCTACGGAAATTGATTCTCCTTGCAATATAGAACAAACTAGATATACCAAGAACATGAAGCATGAATCATTCAGCAAAGAAATACACTTTGTCTAAATTGAAAATTTCTTACCATTCCAATCAGACTTTAAAAGTGTTTTTGCTGGGTAGAACAAACACATTTTGTGTACTGTGCAACCAATTCCCATCGGAGAGAACTTTCTTTAATGCTATTTTCTTGTGAATATGTCCTGTATCCAATAATGACATATGCAATTTTTTGTCCACCACTTTCTGTAAAACTAAGAAGACACATTCCGAATGGTGTGACAAACTCCAGTACTGATAAACTCGGTGGTACAGTTGGTAGTGCAGCCATATCTTTTCATCAATGCTCTATCTTTAAATCAATCAATTACTTATGGAGATTGGCTGAATTTAGTGTGTTGGCAAGTGAAGAAACCTTGTTTTTTTTATGTTTGTTGGCGGTTCAGTTTTTAATATTAAAGAATTGATGGAAGTCTCAGATGAAAGGTAATATTTTAAACTATACAATTTCTTTAACTCTACAATCTGCTTTATTATTTATTTCTCGAGGATCAAATTTCAAAAGGTGCAGCAAATATGGGCAAGGACAGCAAAATAGTTTTGAACAACTTTTCACATTCAACTTTTTATTTGGCTGGCACGGTGGCGCAGCAGTAGAGTTGCTGCCTTACAGCGCCATAGACCAGGGTTAGATCCTGACTAAGGGTGCTGTCTGTACGGAGTTGTACATTCTTCCCGTGACCGTGTGGATTTTCCCCATGTGCTCTGATTTGTAGATTAATTGGTTTGTAGGTTAATTAGCTTTGGTAAAGATTATAAAAGATTATAAATTGTCCCTAGAGTGTAGGATAGTGCTAGTGTACAGGGTGATCGCTAGTCACCGTGGACTTGGTGGGCCGAATGGCCTGTTTCCACGTGTATCTCTAAGCTATACTAAACTAAACAGATTCAAGTAAAAGGGTTACACAGCTCATTTAAATTTCAAAATATATTTCAGTGCTTCACAAACGATATTGGAAAAATGAACATGGAGCCTGTAGGGAAGGAAGGGCACAGTTAATGTAACTCAGTGAGATTTGTTGGTATAAAAAAAAATTAATGAAGAGGATTGCAGCGAATAGAATAGGCTGAAAGGAGGGGAGCCATAGAAAAGACAGGAGTATCTTTTCACAGATGGCTGTGGAGGCCAAAACTACAGATATTTTTCACAGTGGAGATTGGCAGGTTCTTGATTAGTAAGAGTGTCATGGGTTTTGGGAAGAAGGCAGGAGAATGGGCTGAGAGGGAAAGATAGATCAGCCATGATTTAATGGCGAAGTAGACTTGTTGGGCCAAATGGCCTAATTCTGCTCCTATAATTATGAATTTATGTATCAAGGTTGGGGGATGGGAAATTATGAGTTAATAATGGGACATTGTACATATCTCTAAATCCCTCAAAAAAATTATAAATAAAAAAAATATTGTGTCCTCCCATATTCCTGGCTTACTTTGAACTAGTGTTTGGAAATGTTCTTTAATCTATACCACTTATATGGGCAAAGAAAAGGAAGCAAACAAACAAAGTTAAGTATAATATTGGATTTCAATGCTGTGCTTTATTGGCAAGAGAGGATATTTGCTGTAAGGTTTTTCAATCTAAATTTCTAATCTAGTTTGTTAAATGTATCAGTTTCATTCTTGCAATCACACCGAAGCACAAAAGGCATTGTCACTTTCTTTTTTAGCTCAGAGCATCTAAAATTAAATGTGAAGTGAGGATAAGATTGTGTCCAAAGAATTCTGCTTATTCCCAAGGTAGCACGGCTGCAGTAGATATTAAAGCAACAGCTCTCCATGGTGTGCTCTGATTTTTATTTATAGATAGCGCAGAAAGGAATGAAAGTGAAAATCAAAAGAACAGCTCTCAGATCTAAAAGTCTTTTCATTTTAATTCATTATTATCGATTATATCATTGCGAATGCTGGCATGATGAAATCTATAAATACCGATGCCTGAAAATTGAGTGAAATTCATACTGCAAATATTTAAGGGAATATTGGATATTTATCGATGATTTTAACTCAATGAAGTGTGTTCTGTTAGGACGGAACACCTCCAATTAACACGCAGGAGATTTACAAGAATGATTCCAGGAATGAGTGGGTTAGCATATGATGAGCGTTTGACAGCACTGGGCCTGTACTCACTGGAGTTTAGAAGGTTGAGGGGGGGACCTCATTGAAACTTACAGAATAATGAAAGGTATAGATAGAGTGGATGTGGAAAGGATGTTTCCACTGGTGGGAGAATCTAGGACCAGAGGTCATAGGCTCAGAATTAAACGGCTATTTTAGAAAGGAGGTGCGGAGGAACTTCTTTAGTCCGAGGGTAGGTAATCTGTGGAACTCATTGCCACAGAGGGCTGTGGTGGCCAAGTCAGTGGATATTTTTAAGGCAGAGATAGACACATTCTTGATTAGAACGGCTGTCAAGGATTATGGGGAGAAGGCAGGGAAATGGGATGAGGAGGCAGAGATCAGCCATGATTGAATGGCGGAGTAGACTTGATGGGCCGAATGACCTAATTCTACTATAACTTGTTGAACATGGGAACTTGCACCATCACCAGACCGTTCACCCTCAAAACTTTGTCCAGTAGCCATGGATTCCTCCACTGTCTTAAACCAACACTGCATTGGGATTTGCAATAGGCTTGAAACAACCTAAATGCTGAAGAAGAAAGTAACATTAAATAGAATGGAGATGACTCCAATACACAAGGAAGGTGTATTTTCACACACATGGGCAACTTTAGACATAATACTCCTTCTTAAGGCATTAGGAATGCCAACCTTTTGTAGAAACAGCATCTCAATGTCCATTTGTTGGTAAGGGGCGCTGCTCTGGCAGCAGCCATGTCATGCAGCTCGTCAGTTTTTCAACTTTTTAATTTTTTTTTAGTATGTTTTAAAGTCTGTATTTAATGTTTCTTTGTGTGTTTTATGTGGGGGGTGGTGTGGGGGGGTGAGGGGGAAACCGCTTCGGTCGCCTCCTCCACAGAGAAGCGAGTTTTTCCAGGTCGCCTCCCCCGTGGCCTAACATCAAGGATCGGCACGGCCTTTCCCGGAGACGCGCCCGGGGCTTCAGCGGCAGGCGCAGCGTGGACTCTCGGCGTGGAGCGGGTGAGCCCTCGTTGGGGCTCGCTGGAGGGGAGCGCTCCGTTTTGCTGGCCCGGGGCAGCCGGCAGCCTGAAGTCGCAGCCTGAAGTCGCGGTCTGCAGAGCTACAGCTGGTGCGGCGTCTACAGCCTGGGATCTCACGTTGGGGACCCGGGGGAAGAAGAAGCCATCACTGCCGGCCCGCGGCCGACTTCTACCGCGGGGCCGGCATGGACTTACCATCACCCCTGGAGGGGAGCTTCGATCGCCGGCCCTGCAGTCTACGGTGCTTCTGGCTGCGGCGGGGACTTTAAATCTTGACCGCCGGCCTGTGGCCTACAACAACTTAAAGCCGCCGTCTCCGGTGAGGAAGAGCCGATCCTGGACTGACTCTGGACTCTGGTCCTGACCACGGGGGGGAAATGGAGGAGGACTGGCCAAATTTTGTGCCTTCCACCACAGTGATGAATGCTGTGGTGGATGTTTGTGTTACAGTTTTATTGTGGTTGTGTGTTCTTTATTATTGTATCGCTGCAGACAACCCAAATTTCCACCAGCCTGGCTGTGTGGCAATAAATTATATCTAATCTAATCTAATCTAATCTAATCTAATTTGATAGCCTATGACCGAACAGTATGAAAATTGAATTCTCAACTTTTAAGTAACTCCTTTCTTCCCCCTCTCTCTTTCCTGTGCCTCCCCAATACGCAACTATTTCTCCCACTCTCGTCCCTCTCCCTTCCCCACCTCCATGAGCCCCTCATGGCCCTTTTATCTCTCCTCCCTCCCCTCCCACCGTTCCCTTCCACCCATATCCCTCCCACGAGCATTACATTTCACTTCTCTTCTCTCTGTGTTCAACACCCTTTTGTCTCCTTTCATCTCTAGCCTTTGTCCAGCCATTGGCCAACCTGTCCCCCCCCCCCCCCCCCCCCCACCACCATCTGTATCCATCTATCACTTGCCAGGCTTTGTCCCCAACGCCTATCCAGCTTTCTCCCTCTGCTGCAATCAGTCTGATGAAGGGTCCCGACCCAAAACATCGTCTGTCCATTCCCTCCACAGATGCAGCCTGACCACCGAGTTACTTCAGCATTCTGCGTTTTGCTCAAGATTCCAGTTCCTTGTGTTTCTATATTATTGTGCTGTTTTGCTGTTGAGCTAAAACACATTACATGCTGATAGAAGATGATGGTTTTTTTGTCGATAATCTCAACGACTTGCAGAATCAGCTGAAGAGATTTGCATTATCATATTAATGCTTTTAAAGGAAGAATACTTGAAAGTTGTTTAAAAAAATGCTATTAGGTAGATTTTATCACCTTGACAAGAAAAAACAGGAAAAAGATTTATGATAAATAAAATTAGATTATTAGAGGTGTGACTAGTGATGCAGCAAAGAAGCCAACATCGGGAATCTATTACATCCAAGAAACAACGATTGCTCCAATTACTTTACAGCAGATGAGGGTTAATTTGATATATTTTTATAAATCATATGTTTTCTTCATTTCTCCTTTTAACAAATCTTCTTTGAGTGATGTACATCTTTGAATCCATAATGGATATCCAGGTACTTCACCACTTAAGAAGTTTAGTCAGTTTGCTCCCATTGATTTTTTAAACTAATTAAGGTGTTTATAGATTTAGAAATAGAGTCCATCAGTCACACATTAAGTTCTCCTGTAATTTTATTTTTTGTCACTGAGGTGGAAATTAAATGCTTTTAACCTTCTGAACATGAGCTTTTGTTGCTATGCAGACTGAACAATGCGCAGAAGCTGAAAGAGGTCTGCCCTTCATGTATTAGAATCATGTCAGAGGGAAGACTGTGTGATGTGCTGTCAGGAATATAAGGTAGAAGACACTCGGCCCATCCAGTCTGTACTGCTGTTCTGCTGGATCATAGCTCATTAATTTTGGCCACAGTTCCATTTTGTGGATCAATTTGAGTGAGTGGATACTTATGCATTTCATGATGGCCCATGAAAGAATATATTATCTTCTTTCCCTCTACCCTGTGGCACAGTGGCGCAGTGGTAGAGGTGCTGCCTCACAGCGCCAAAGACCCGGGTTCAATCATGACTACAGGTGCTGTCTGTGCGGAGTTTGTACGTTCTCCTCGTGACTGTGTGAATTTTCTCTGGGTGTTCATAAATCCATAAGTTCTAGGAGCAGAATTAGGCCATTCGTCCCATCAAGTCTACTAAGCCATTTAATCATGGCTGATCTATCTTACTCCTGCCTTCGTCCCGGGATCTCCAGTTTCCTCCCGCATTCCAAAGGCATGCAGAGTTATAGGTTAATTGGCATTTATAAATTCCCCCTAGTGTGTAGGATGCGAAAGTGGGATAGCATATAACTAGTATAAATGGGTGATCAATGGTGGGCATTGTTTAGGTGGGCCAAGAGGCTTGTTTCCACGCTGTATCTATTATCAATGACGGCCAGGTTGGCATACTGGGTTAGTCCAGCTTTCCTGCATTTGGCTAATGGCGCTCTAAATAGACAGTTCTCTCTACATCTGTTTTTCATTATGTGTACCTCATTCTGATATGTCTTCTTAAGACACAAGAACATGGGGCGGCATGGTGGCACAGTGATAGAGTTGCTGCCTTACAGCGCCAGAGACCTGGGATCGATCCTGACTACGGGTGCTGTCTGTATAAAGTTTGCACGTTCACCCAGTGACCGCGTGGGTTTTCTCCAGGTGTTCTGGTTTCCTCCCACACTTCAAAGATGTGTAGGTTAATGGGCTTTGGTAAAAATTGTAAACTTTTCGTGCGTGTGTAGGATAGTGTTAGTGTAAGGGGTGATTGCTGGTCGGCATGAACTTGGTAGGCCGAAGGGCCTGTTTCTGCACTGTATCTCTAAACTAAACTAAACACAAAATATGATGCAGGAATAGACTACTTGCCCCCTCAAATTTACTCTACAATCGTGGCAGATCTATTCTGGCCTCAACTCCTCTGTGCTATTTCCCCAAAACCCTCTATTTGTCGATACTTCAAATATTTATCTTTCACTACCTTATCTAGTGATTGACCTTCACTAGCCTACGGAGCAGAAAATTCAAGAGATTCACTACCCTCTGAGAGAGGAATTTCTTACGTACCCGTTTCAAATGCCCTGCCCTTTATTTAGTAGCTATGATCTCTCGTTCGTGACTCACCCTCACAATGTGAACAATTTCTGCACTGCACAAACAGACGGGGATGCTAACACCAGAGGAGACAGCTGGAAACATATTTTTAGTATACTTTAGAGATAGAGTGTGGAAACTGGTAGTCCTTCAGCCTACCAAGTCCACGCTGATAATCTGTTTATGTTAGTTCTAAGTTATCTCGCTTTCACATCCACTCCCTACAGAGAGCCAATTAACCTCCCAATCCGCACATCTTTGGGATGTGGCAGGAAACTGAAGCACACGGAGGAAGCCCACGCGGTCACAGGAAGAACATGCAAACTCAACACAGACAGCACCCGAAATCATGATCTCTCCTGGGTCTCTGACACTGCGAGGAAGCAGCTCGACCAACTGTGCTATTTTGTGTTGTCTACCAGGCTCTCCCTATGGTAGCTTCAGCAGCTCTCCTGATCAAGGGCCAAGAGTGTTTTATTGTCATATGTCCCAGATAGAACAATGAAATTCTTACTTGCTGCAGCACAACAGAATATGTAAACAATATAATAAACAACCCAGCATTACCTCCCTAATGAGAATGTCCAGGTCTCTTTCACATAGTCTAGGGTATTCCCCCTCTCCCCTGCACCATCTGCCTTCTCTGTAACAGCCCTGATGGTGTTTGGTTGGCATAGAGATAGGAAGGATGATGTCTTTCGGATATAAAGTCCTTCTCAGATTGGTACATAGTAATTTGTTAGAAGCTAAGATCAACTGAATGTGGTAGCTCTCTCTCGCCCATTGCTGATATAAACTCCCTCTGTTATCAAACTCTTGAACAGACCGCTCACCATGATTTCCCAACTCCCCAAATACCTCATTGTGGACTTTCGAAATCTGTACTTTCTCTGTAGCTGTAACAATATATAGTCTGCACTCTGTTTCATTTCTCTCTGCATTATCTGTTTAGTTTAGTTAGTTTGGTTTAGTATAGTTTAGAGATGCAGCGTGGAAACAGGCCCTTTGGCCCACTGACTCCGTGCTGACCATTGCTCACCAGTATACGAGTTCTACCCTATGCACTCGGGGCAACTTACAGAGCCAATTAACCTATAAACCTGAATGTCTTCGGAACGTAGGAGGAAACAGGAGCACTCGGAGAAAGCCCGCATGGTCACAGGGGGGAACGTGCAAACTCTGTACAGACAGCACCTGTAATCTGGATCAAACCCAGGGCACAGTAAGGCTTCAACTCTACCACTGTGCCACTGTGCCTGTGCCATTGTACTCATGTACTCAAAAGGATTTGAGTATAGGAGTAGGGAGGTTCTACTGCAGTTGTACAGGGTCTTGGTGAAACCACACCTGGAGTATTGCGTACAGTTTTGGTACAGGGAGTACAGAGAAGGTTCACCAGACTGATTCCTGGGATGTCAGGACTTTCATATGAAGAAAGACTGGATAGACTCGGCTTGTACTCGCTACAATTTAGAAGATTGAGGGGGGATCTTATAGAAACTTACAAAATTCTTAAGGGGTTGGACAGGCTAGATGCAGGAAGATTGTTCCCGATGTTGGGGAAGTCCAGGACAAGGGGTCACAGTTTAAGGATAGAGGGGAAATCCTTTAGGACCAAGATGAGAAAAACATTTTTCACACAGAGTGGTGAATCTCTGGAACTCTCTGCCACAGAAAGTAGTTGAGGCCAGTTCATTGGCTATATTTAAGAGGGAGTTAGATGTGGCCCTTGTGGCTAAAGGGATCAGGGGGTATGGAGAGAAGGCAGGTACAGGATACTGAGTTGGATGATCAGCCATGATCATATTGAATGGCGGTGCAGGCTCGAAGGGCCGAATGGCCTACTCCTGCATCTATTTTCTATGTTTCTATGTAAGGTTCTTAATTGTAATAGTGTCCGAATGTTTTGCTTTACCTGCATAGCATGCATAAAGAAATTTTTTCACTGAGCACTCGACAACAAACAATACCAACACTAATGCAATTTCAAATGTTCTTAAGCCAATTTAAGAATTTTCTAGTGCTGTATGCAGAATAGGCTTTGCACACCAAACAAGTGTGAAATCCAATTTCCAGGCCGCCATTCATAACCAGAGAAGGGATGAATAATTACTGCTGTGAAATTATTGTAGTAGGACTCTCAAGCATTATGTAAATGCAAGATAGACACAAAATGCTGGAGTAACTCAGCAGGCCAGGCAGCATCTCTGCTGAGAGGGAATGGATGATGTTTTGGATCGAAACCCTTCTTCAGAATGAAAGTCACAGGAAAGAGGAACGAGAGATATAGACAAATGATGTAGAGAGATATAGAACAAAAGAATGAAAGATATACAAAAAAGTAACAATGATAAAGGAAACGGGTCATAGGTGTAGCTAGGTGAGAACAAAATACTTGGGTGGTGGAGGGATGGAGAGAGAGGGAATGTAGAGGTTAGTTGAAGTTAGCAAAATCAATATTCATACACCTGGATTGCATTCTGCCCAAACAAAATATGAGATGCTGTTCCTCCAATTTGCGTTTATGTAACTGTACTTTTATTACTGACTTGCTGCCATTCTCACACAGCCCACTAACACCGTTCCCTGATGCTAAGTCTTTGTAATTAAAGCACGATTTCTGCTGACCCCTGGTGCTTTAATGCTGGTATTTTCTTCCTATCATTGCTGGCAATCAGGATCCCCACAGCGTATTATTTAATCTGCTGTATCTCGACATGCCTGGTGGATTAACTGAGATTTACTGGAGACCAATGATTGCGAAGGGAACCAGTAGTGTTGGCTGATTCCAGAAGACCCTGGCAGGTGTTACGAGAGTGGTGAGTTTAGACAAATTGAATAAAAGTGAGATATAGAAATATAAGTATTGCTGCTGCATTTTTAACACCTTCAGGACTAAATGTACCATTAAATGTACCATTTAGTCCTGAAGGTCCTGACCTGCTGAGTTACTCCAGCATAGTCATAGAACCTGACAGGTTGAAACAGGCCCTTCAGCCCAACTTGCCCACACTGGCCAACGTCCCATCTACACATCCCACTTGCCTGCATTTGGCGCTTTTCCCTTTAAACCTGTTCTCTCCATGTACCCGTCTAAATGTTTCTTAAACGTTGCGATAGTACCTGCCTCAACTACCTCCTCTGGCAGCTCGTTCCATACACGTACCACCCTTCGCATGAAAATGTAACCCCTCAGTTTTCTATTAAATCTTTTCCTCCTCACAAACCTATGTGGTTCTCAATTCCCCTACTCTGGGCAAGAATTTGTGTATTTTTTTGTGAACCAGCATCTGCAGTTCCTTGTGTCTACTTCTATATTAGTGTAAGTTATGAGGGCTCTCCAGGCTAATTGGCAGAACTGCTTTGATGTTGAGGGTTTGTGTGTGCAGAGGTTGTTTTTCACCATTGCAGAACAAATCCATTAGCAGCTCTGCAGATGTGCGTGGGCTGTAGAAATAATTATTATTACAATGATACCCTTTCCTAAAAAATATATTCTGATCTTCAATTTTAGACCTTACTTAAGACTTTGGAAATACAGTGCGGAAACAGGCTCTTCAGCCCACCAAGTCCATGAGGGCCAGCAATCCCCGTACTCTAGCACTATCCTACACACTAGGGACAATTTACAATTTTATGGAAGTCAATTAACCTACAAACCTGTACGTCTTTGGAATGTGGGAGGAAACCGGAGCATCCGGAGAAAGCCCATGCAGTCACAGGGAGAACATACAAACTCCGTACAGACAGCATCCATAGTCATGATCAGACTCGGGTCTGTGGTGCCGTAAGGAGGCAACTCTACCACTGCGCCATCGTGCCCCCCCCCCCCTTTTATATCAGCTACAATTCTTTAAGACGTTGCAATGTCCTCTGATTTATGTTTCACCAATCAGGCTATCCTATGGTTGATTCAATATTAATCTTGTAGTGAAGAGATGTGAATCCTGGGGGAGGAGTTTCATTATTAAGCAGTAGGTAGGTTCATATGTTAATATGGTTTTTTTTAACTTACTGAATTAAGTTCGGCTGGTGGGATCTTGTCAATAATAAGGGTAGCTCCGTGGCGCAGCAGGTAGAGTTGCTGCCTTACCGTGCCAGAGACCCAGGTTCGATCCTAACCAGGGGTGCTGTCTGTACGGATTATGCACGGTCTCCCTGTGACCGTGTGGGTTTTCTCCGGGTGCTCTAGTTTCCTCACATATTCCAGAGACATGCAGGCTTATAGGTTAATTTGCTTCTGTAAATTGTCCCTAGTGTGTAGGATAGAACGGGTGATTGTTGGTCACCAAATTGTTGGGCCAAATGGCCTCTTTTCATACTATATCTCTAAACTACACTAAACCAAACTAATAAGAAAATAATCTCACAACCAAGTCAATAAATATCCGACTTTGAATGTCAACTGTCATCAGCTGAAGGAAACTTCAATGCTGTTGCATCAAGGAGACAACAGAAAATCAGAAGGTTATGTCATTAACTTTGTGAGAATGTTGAATAATCCTTTTCACGCTAATGTGTGGAGCAATTATTGTCCTTGTGATGCTGTATCGGTGCAGTTAATTAAGCACAATGCAATTTAGTGGTGTCTCAGTTTGTAGGTAATGCTTTGTAGGTAAAGGGTAATACGGATTATAGGCTAATTGCATGTATTAAAATCCATTATGTTATCCAACAACAATTTCTTAATAGGATCGTAGAAACAGCAAATGCAGCAAGGTGATTTCACGTGGAAAATTAAATTGTGTTACCAAATTCAACTGGGCAGGATTTTGGGGATGTGACAGCAAGTTTGGTCAAAATTATGTATTTTAAGCAAAAAACAAGTAACATGGAAGAAAACTGACAGAGGAGGTTGTGCAGGGACACAATATGCCAGCCACGCTGTTGTTTGGACATTATGCTGCTAAAATCAATGGAAAGGTCATTGTTGGATTAATAACTTGTAATGATGAGTTAGAGTGCAGGAGGGAGATCAATAATCTGGTTGAGTGTTGCCAGAAGAACAATCTTGGTCTCAGAGTTAGCAAGTCCAAGGAGCTGATTGTTAACTTTGGGAAGATAAAACTGCTTCACATCCATTGCTGTCGAGTCATATGATCGTAGAGACATAGTGCGCACTGTAGCGGATTAGCTGCTGCTTTACAGAGCTAGAGTCCCGGGTTCGACCCTGACTATGGATGCTGTATGTATGGAGTTTGTATGTTCTCCCTGTGACCGTGTGGGTTTTCTCCTGGTTTAATGTTTTATGTGTCATTCCTAACTGTCGCTGTATATCATGTTGCCACTTGCGGACAGAGCACCGAGGCAAATTCCTTGTATGTGAATACTTGTTCAATAACCATTCATTCATTCATTCATCATTGGTGCCTCCGGTTTCCTCCCACACTACAAAGATGTGCTGGCTTGTAGGTACAGTAAATTGGCTACCTTGTCCATGCTGACCAAGTTGTAATAGTGGACTTGTCCTATTTGCCTGCAATTGGATCATAGTCCTCTAAATGCTCCCTATCCATATATCTTGTCCAAATGTATTTTAGAAGTCATCATTATATCTGCTTCTATAGCTTCCTCTGGCGGCTTAATCCAGGCATGGACTACCCTCTGCATGAAAAGGTTCCCACTGGGGTCCCTCTTAAATCTCTCCCCTCTTACCTTAAAACAATGCTCTCTAGTTTCCAAATACTATGTACCAAATTGTAGTTCAATCCTTTGGATTATCCACCAATATGGCCAGACATTTCAATGACTGAATTTTGAATGAACAGCTTTATGGATGGTTGGAGAAGACAAGTTGCCAAGGACAGCATCATAGATATAAAAGTATTTGTTACCACACAAATAATTTTTGGCACCAGTAGGAATGAAGCAGAACAGTAATGGTATGATCTTGTAAATAAGTAACAGAGTTTTGATGTAGATTTAAAACTCATCTCAGAGTTGCACAGAACACAAATTATTCATTCAGCCCGATTCAGTCAGAATAAGTGGCTGTAAAGAGAAATAAACAGTGAGGAAATTGATTTCATGCTAGAGGCTTTGGTCTTCACAATGTGAAACCATTATTTAGGATATACTGGTCACATCAGATTGGATAAAAGCACACATTATCACTATGTGGTTGAAAACGACAACTATGGTGAACGCTGAGGAGAAGCTGAAGTGGACCAAGAGTAAAATGTTATGCAAGATGGCATTTGTGAAATGGCCAATGAAGTGTTGTCCCTCCTTCATGACATCAAGCAACTGAAAGGCTCCAAATTATAAGTTTTGGGAGAACTGGAAAGTAGGGCCGCAGCTGATCGGGTGGTTGCAATGCAGGGTGGACGGGAGGAATTTTGGGAAACGTACAGTGGTGATTTTGGATGAAGGTTTGGATGAACGAGCGGGCTGTCCTGAACTACTGTCTACCTCATTGGAGACACTCAGACTATCTTTTATCAGAATTTACTGGCTTTATCTTGAACTAAACTTTATTCCCTTAGCATGTATCTGTACACCGTGAATGGCTCTATTGTAATCATGTATTGGCTCTCCGCCGATTGGTTAGCTCGCAACAAAAACTTTTCACTGTACAATAAGCTAAACTGAACTGAACTGAAGAATGGTGAAAAGTTTATGTGTTTTTCTATTTCAATTTTGTAAGTAATGGTAATAGTAAAGCTCTGAAACATGAAATCTTTCAGTCTGAAATAGGCCCGACCCACAATGCCACCCATCTTTTTTCTCCAGAGACACTGCCTGACCCGTTGAGTTACTCCTGCACTTTGTGTCTTTCTTAGATATATACCAGCATCTGCGCTTCCATTCTACACAGGTAATAGGTTGTTACAGGCTATTACAATGTTTGTTATGTTGTTGTACTGTGTAACAGCTAGAAAAGGAATCAAATGAAACATGTTGGAGTATGAATTGGAATAATGTTCAATAGTCTGGAAAATTGTCATCAGACACCACCAAGATCCCAAACATACTGGTGTAACTATATTCTGTACTCGATTAGCTCTTCCAATCCCAAGTGTTGAGAGTGTGCCACAATCACAGTGGAGATTCAGAACTTGTTGAGCGCTATCACTCCTGAGCATTTGCCAAAGACATTTGCTGAAAATAAATAGACACAAAGTTTTGCAGCAACTCAGTAGGTCAGGCAGCATCCCTGGAGAACATGGATAAGTGACGTTTTGGGTCGAGACCCTTCTTCAGATTGATGAGGGGGGGGGAGGTGGGTAGAAGGGAATTTTAGAAGAGAATTGGAGAATTAGGTAACCTCTATCAACCCCCCCCCCCCCCCCCCCATCCTTTTCTCTTATCGGTGACATATGGGTCAAGACCCTTCTTCAGACTGGTTTGGGATAAGGGAAATGAGAGATATAGACAGATGTGGAGAGATAAAGAACAATGAATGAAAGATATAGGAAAAAGTAATGATGATGAAGGAAACAGGCTGTCTGTAGGGTGAAAATGTAGGGTTAAGCTCTGTATGGTGAAAATGAGAAGCTAGTACGACTTGGGTGGGAGAGGGATAGAGAGAGAAGGAATGCCGGGGCTACCTGTTGTGAGAAAAATCAATATTCATACAACTGGGCTGTAAGCTGCCCAAGCGAAATATGAGATGCTGTTCCTCCAATTTGTGTGTAGCCACACTCTGGCAATGAAGGAGACTGAGGACAGAAAGGTCTGTTTAGGAAGGGGAAGGAGAATTAAAGTGTCCAGCAACCGGGAGATCAGGTGGGTTCACGCGAGCTGAGCGAAGGTGTTCCGCGAAACGATCTCCCCGAGTGAGAGAAGAGGGAGGCACGGTGGCGCAGCAGGGAGTTTGCGTGTTCTCCCACATGGGATTTTCCCGGGTTCTCTGGTTTTCTCCCACACTTTAAAGGCATACAGGTTTGTTGGCTTATTGGCTTCGGTAACATTATAATTTGTCCCTAGAGTGTAGGATAGTGTTAGTGTACAGGGTGATCGCTGGTCGGCGTGGACATGGAGGGCCGAAGGTCCTGTTTCCGTGTTGCAATTCTAAACTCCAAAAAGTCTAAACCCCCATCTACAAGTGTTTAAAAACAGGAACTGAGTAGTAAAGTTGAAATGCTAACCTCTATATAAATCTTAATTGTGTTTCGCTGCCAGTATTTCAGCGGCCACTGCATGCTACACATACTGTGCTCCTGGAGGAGCTAAAAACTTATGTAAGATTTTACTTTTTGCTATCCTCCAGCTGGCATAAATCTATGGGCTTAAATGTAAGGGAATTTAGGCCCTTGTGTCTAATTACATCTTCCTCTCATCAGATCCTTGGCCATACTGGAACAGAAAAGGCAATGGGACTTGCCAGTTAAAAATGCACACTGCATCATCATCAGTTCAGCACAGACTTCAACCGTTTTCTTCCATTAGATACTTGCACTCATTATAATTCATTAAACAGCCTTCAGGAAATGAACATCAGAAAATAAGCTATTTTTAAGGGGAAAAAAGTACCAGGCTAGTTTTGTGTAGAGTTATTAACACTTGGCACTTTATTAACCTATAACCACACTATTTCTGAAAAGGGAAGGATTTTTTAAAAACTTGCTCCTATCTATTTTATCAAAGATTATAGAGTATAACTTTACACACAACACCCATGGTAATTTCCATTTGCACTCGTTTTATGAATGTAAGGAGGCCACCAGCTGCTGTGAAAATTAGATTTCTGCAATGATATCAAGAATAGCTACAATGAACCAGATCCAGATTTCACACTTTACAGGAATCAAATGGTTCTGCAAAAGCTGTACTGATGCTGAAAATCATTTTCTACCCAATTGGTTGTTTTGATTGCATGGAGTCGGTGGCCTATCCTCCATCTCCATTGATGTTATAATGAAGCAAGCAAGTGTATGATGCATGTTCTTAGCCTGCCCATCTCTCCTCTCCCTCGGGATAGTTTCCTGATCACAGCGTAACTCAGAGCATGAAAATGTGCACAAAGGCACTATTAAAGGTCTCATGTGACAACTTAGACTTTTAGACTTTAGAGATACAGAGCGGAAACAGGCTCTTCGGCCCACCGAGACCGCACCGGCCAGCAATCACCTCGTACACCAGCACTATCCTATACACTAGGGACAATTTACAATACTGAACCCAATTGATCGACAAACCTGTACATCTTTGAAGTGTGGAGGGAAACCAGAGCACCTGGAGAAAACGCATGCAGTCACAGGGAGATCCTACAAACTCCGTATAGACAGCATCCGTAGTCAGGATCGAACCCAGGTCGCCGGTGCTGTAAGACAGTAACTCTATCGCTGCGACACCGTGCCATGCCTTTACTGTGTGTATCTCACTCTGATTCGCAGTAGGATAACTGAGGTCAAATCTGAATGCATTTCGTTGTCTCTGTACTGTACACTGACAATGACAATTAAAATTGAATCTGAATCTGAATCTGAATCTGAATCCAGTTATTCAGAGATGGTAGTTTAGGTTTAGATTTAATATTTATTATCAAGGGTACAGAGGTACAATGAAAAGCTTTGTTTTGCATGCACTCTAAACAGATCAGATATACCATACAATAAGTTCAAACTCGAGTACAATAGATAGAGCAAACGGGAAGATACAGTTCTCAAGCATTGTAGTGCATTGTAGCACATCAGTCCCTTAGACAAAGTCCAATGTCCTCAATGGGGTAGAAGTGAGTCGAATAGTACCCTAGCTTATGGCAGGACCATTCAGAAGGCTGATAATGGAGGGGAAGAAGCTGTTTCTGAATCTGGTGGTGCGCGCTTTCAAACTTCTGTACCTTCTGCCGGATGGGAGCAGGGAGCAGGGAGAAGAAGGGATGGCTAGAGTGGGACAAGGTTGAGAGGGTTACACAACCTTTGCGAGACGGTAGTGTAACTCTGCCACCTTCTTGGTGTAGAACTGGAGTCCTACTCAGCAAGAAATTATTTACAAGCGCAGTTCATATTTTTTTCTGTAGACTCTGTGCATCAAAATGAGCGGACTGATTGACAAGCTTCTGGAGGTTGAAGGGGGAATTGTCTGAGTAATGATTGATCATTACATGCTCCCTGATATGGTACAAAAAATATCAAGACCAATGATTGGCAGCTTAATTGAGAGCGAGGCTTCACAAGAGAGTTTGCTGCAAGCTGTGAGACTATTATTAACATGGTTTACAGGGGATGCAGATAACAGCAGCGTAATACATGTAATGATAAGCGGTACGACCATATTTATTACCTATCACTCTGTGAAAGTGGTGATAAGCTTTCTCCTTGAACTCCTGCTGATGATACTTCCAAATTCCTACTAGGTAAAGACTTTTTGATGCTGCAGCTGCTATTTTATACAGCTACACAACTGAATAGATTGATGGGAGAACTAATTTGCTCCACTAATTGCGCTGACGAAGTTGCATAAAGATCGTCAACAGTGTTCTCTCACAGCACAACTGAATATTGCCAGGCTGTAGAAAGGAACTGCAGATGCTTGATTATATCGGAGATGGACACAAAGTGCTGGATCTGCCACAGAATGTAGTTGAGGCCAGTTCATTGGTTATATTTAAGAGGGAGTTAGATGTGGCCCTTGTGGCTAAAGGGATCAGGGGGTATGGAGCGAAGGCAGGTACAGGATACTGAGTTGGATGATCAGCCATGATCATATTGAATGGCGGTGCAGGCTCGAAGGGCCGAATGGCCTACTCCTGCACCTATTTTCTATGTTTCTATGTAACTCAACGGGTCAGGCAGCATCTCTGGGGAACGAGGATGGGTGACGTTTCGGGTCGGGACCCATCTTCAGGCTGGCTGGGTCAGGCAGAGCACCTGTCAGAGAGCGGAGGGGGTACACAAAAATGCTGGAGAAACTCAGCGGGTGCAGCAGCATCTAGATAGCTGTGTGACAATGGCAGTCTGAAGAAGGACGTTGCTCGTCCTTTTTCTCCAGAAATGTTGCCTGACCTCCAGCACTTTGTGTCTATCTTGAATATTGTTAGGTTACATTACAGTTGTTTTGCATCACATCCAGTTATTTCCAACGTGAACAGTGTTTTCTTGATCTCTGCTGTCCATCCTGAAATAACAAAAAACTGTTGGGCAACTTCGAGATGCCAAGGAGCTATTTTTTTTTCTTTGCTCAGTAGATTGATCAGCTGTAGATCTCGATGATCTTCACCCTTCATGGAATTATACAGCATAGAAACAGGCCCCTCAGTCCAACACGAAGCTGGGGGGCAGTGTTAGCTGTGAGGAGGATGCTAGGAGGCTGCAAGGTGACTTGGATAGGCTGGGTGAGTGGGCAAATGCATGGCAGATGCAGTATAATGTGGATAAATGTGAGGTTATCCACTTTGGTGGCAAAAACAGGAAAGTAGATTATTACCTAAATGGTGGCCGATTAGGAAATGGGGAGATGCAACGAGACCTGGGTGTCATGGTACACCAGTCATTGAAAGTAGGCATGCAGGTGCAGCAGGCAGTGAAGAAAACGAATGGTATGTTGGCATTCATAGCAAAAGGATTTGAGTATAGGAGCAGGGAGATTCTACTGATGTTGTACAGGGTCTTGGTGAGACCACACCTGGAGTATTGCGTACAGTTTTGGTCTCCAAATCTGAGGAAAGACATTCTTGCCATAGAGGGAGTACAGAGAAGGTTCACCAGACTGATTCCTGGGATGTCAGGACTTTCATATGAAGAAAGACTGGAAAGACTCGGCTTGTACTCGCTAGAATTTAGAAGATTGAGGGGGGATCTTATAGAAACTTACAAAATTCTTAAGGGGTTGGACAGGCTAGATGCAGGAAGATTGTTTCCGATGTTGGGGAAGTCCAGGACAAGGGGTCACAGTTTAAGGATAAAGGGGAAATCCTTTAGGACCGAGATGAGAAAAACATTTTTCACACAGAGAGTGGTGAATCTCCGGAACTCCCTGCCACAGAAGGTAGTTGAGGCCAGTTCATTGGCTATATTGAAGAGGGAGTTAGATGTGGCACTTGTGGCTAAAGTGATCAGGGGGTATGGAGAGAGGGCAGGTACAGGATACTGAGTTGGATGATCAGCCATGATCATATTGAATGGCGGTGCAGGCTCGAAGGGCCGAATGGCCTACTCCTGCACCTATTTTCGGTATTTCTATGTTTCTATCTAGCCTGTGCCGATATCCAAAGCTGCTGTTTTAGCCCATATCGTGTCCTTGGTTAGGTATGGCTTATCATTTAGCTTTAAGTTTATTATTGTCATGTGCACCAAGTTACAGTGAAAAGCCACAAAGTGTTGGAGTAACCCAACGGGTCAGGCAGCATCTCTGGTGAACATGGATAGGTGACATTTCAGGTCGGGACCCTTCTTCAGACTGAAGATTCTGAGTTACTCCAGCACTTTGTTTTAGCAAACCACCATCTGCAGTTGTGTTCAAAAGGGAACTGCAGATGCTGGAATATCGAAGGTACACAAAATTGCTGGGGAAACTCAGCGGGTGCAGCAGCATCTATGGAGCGAAGGAAATAGGCGACGTTTCGGCCCGAAACGTCGCCTATTTCCTTCGCTCCATAGATGCTGCTGCACCCGCTGAGTTTCCCCAGCAATTTTGTGTACCCACCATCTGCAGTTCCTTGTTTCAACATTTCACTGCTCTACTGTGATCTCCTCACGGTATGACTACTTTGAAGAAGTTCTCTTCTCTCTGATGGGAGTTCTGTGAGGCCCTCTCTCACTTTTCTCCCCCTCTGTGTGTCTGAAGAAGGGTCCTGACCCGAAATATCACTTATCCATGTTCTCCTGAAATGCTGCCTGACCTACTCAGTTACTCTAGCACTTTGTGTCTTTATTTTGTAAACCAGCATTTGTAGTTCCTAGTTTCTACAGTGAAAAGCTTTGTTTTGCATGTAATCCAAGCAAATTAGACAATACTATTTCCAAAAAACAATCAAGCAAACTCAAATCCAATAGGTAGAGCAAAGGGCAGATAAAGAGTATTGAAGATATAAGGATGTTGTGAGGGCTTGAGTTATAGGGAGAGGTTGAATAGGCTAGGACTTCATTCCTTGGCACACAGGAGGATGAAGGGTGATCTTATAGAAGTGTACGAAATCATGAGAGGAATAGATTGGGTAAATGCACAGAGTAGGTATATCGAGAACCAGAGGGCAGGTGTATGGTTAGGTGGAAAAGATTTAATAGGAACCTGAGGGATAACGTTTTTTACACAATGGGTGGTGAGTGTATGGAATTAGCTGTCAGAGGAGGTCAGTGAGGCAGGTACCATCGCAATGTTTAAGAAACTTCTAGACAGATACATGGATAGGATAGGTTTAGAAGGATATGGGCCAAATGCAGGCAGGTGGAATTAGTGTAGCTGGGGCATGTTGATTAAGGTGGGCAAGTTGGGCAAAAGGGCTTGTTTCAATGCTGCATGACTGTTTGACTATGAATATAGTTATCAGCGTGTGACCAAGATGAAAATTGGAAATGCTGAGATTTCCAAGCCGCAATTGTTCAAATATTTACTGACAGGGCTGAGATTCACTGGTAAACACTTAGGAAATAAGGCTCCCAAACACAGCCATAACATTTGCAGCAGCCATTTTTCTGATCCACCTTTTGACCAAGCCAAAGGTTGAGCAATGCCAATTAACTAAACTTGTATCCACTTAGATAAATGATATCAAGTGGTTGTACATTGAATTTGATAAATGTGGCAGGAATATGGTCGGAGCTATCACCTTGTCCACATGAAATGAATGGATTCAAGCCTCCAGTTTATATTAAAAGTTTGCTTCTCTGCCTTTGAATGTTGAATTTTAACTGTTTATTTCTGCACTGGCCATTCTGTATCTCTCAAGATTGTTGACATTTTGTGGAAGTAGTGCATAGAAAATTTACGAGGATGTTGATAGGATAGATTTAGAGGGATATGGGCCAAATGTAGCCAGGTGGGATGAGTGTAGATGGGACATGTTGGTCCCTCTAAACCTGGTCCATCCATGTACCTGTCCAAATGTTTCTTAAACGTTGTGATAGTCCCTGCCTCAACTAACTCCTCCAGCAGCTTGTTCCATACACCCACCACCTTTTGTGTGAAAAAATTACCCTTCAGGTTCCTATTTAATCACTCCCCTCTCACCTTAAACCTATGTCCTCTGGTTCTCGATTCCCCTACGATGGGCAAGAGACTCTGTGCGTCTACCCGATCTACAGTGCATTCAGAAAGTATTCAGACCCCTTCACTTTTCCCACATTTTGTTACATTACAGCCTTATTTTAAAATGGATTAAATTCATTTTTTTTAAATCATCAATCTACACACAATACCCCAGAATGAAGAAGCAAAACAGGTGTTTTAGAAGACTCTAGAAGTATTCAGACTCTTTACCATGACACTTAAAATTAAGCTTAGGTTCATCCTGTTTTCATTGATTATCTTTGAGATGTTTCCTCAACTTGATTGGAGTCCACCAGTAGTAAATTAAATTGAATTAACATGATTTGGAAAGGCACACACCTGTCTATATAAGGTCCCACAGTTGACAGTGCATGTCAGAGCAAAAATCAAGCCATGAAGACGAAGGAATTGTCCGTAGACCTCCGAGATAGGGTTGTGTCGAGACACAGATCTGGGGAAGGGTATAAAACAATTTCTGCAGCATTGCAGGTCCCAAAGAGCACAGTGGCCTCCGTCATTCTTAAATGGAAGAACTTTGGAACCACCAGGACTCTTCATAGAGCTGGCTGCCCGGCCAAACTGAGCAATCGGGGGAGAAGGGCCTTGGTCAGGGAGGTGACCAAGAACCCAATGGTCACTCTGACAGAGCTCCAGGGTTCCTCTGTGGAGATGGGAGAACCTCCCAGAAGGCCAACTATATCTGCAGCACAACACCAATCAGGCCTTTATGGTAGAGTGGGCAGATGGAAGCCACTCCTCAGTTAAAGGCACATTACAGCCTGCTTGGAGTTTGCCAAAAGGCATGAGAAACAAGATTCCCCGGTCTGATGAAACCAAGATTGAACTCTATGGCCTGAATGCCAACCGTCACGTCTGGAGGAAACCAGGCACCGCTCATCACCTGGCCAATACCAGACTTATGGTGAAGCATGGTGGTGGCAGCATCATGCTGTGGGGATGTTTTTCAGCGGCAGAAACTGGGACATTAGTCAGGATCGAGGGAAAGATGAACGGACCAAAGTACAGAGAGATTCTTGATGAAAACCTGCTCCAGAGCGTTCTGGACCACAGACTGGGGGCGGAGGTTCACCTTCCAACAGGACAATGACCTTAAGCACACAGCCAAGACAACGCAGGAATGGTTTCGTGACAAGTCTGTGAATGTCCTTTGAGTGGCCCAGCCAGAGCCAGGACTCGAACCCGATCAAACATCTCTGGAGGAACCTGAAAATAGCTGTGCATCGACGCACCCCATCCAACCTGACAGAGCTTGAGAGGATCTGCAGAGAAGAATGGGAGAATTTACCCAAACACAGGTGTGCCAAGCTTGTAACGTCATACCCAAGAAGGCTTGAGGCTGCAATCGTTGCCAAAGGTGCCTTAACAAAGTACGTAGCAAAGGGTCTGAATACATATGTCAATACCAGTTATTTATTTTTAATTACTTTGCAAACATTTCTAAAATTAAAAAAAAATGAATTTAATCTATTTTAGAATAAGGCTGTAATGTAACAAAATGTGGAACAAATGAGGTCTGAATACTTCCTGAATGCACTGTATTCCTCTCATCATTCCTCTCATCATCATCTATAAGATCACCCTTCATCCTCCTCCACTCCAAGGAATAGAGTTCTAGATTGCTCAAACTCTCCCTATAGCTCAGGCCCTTGAGTCCTGGACAGGGTTAAATCTACAATTTGCTGTAATTTATTGCGCTCTGAGACAAAGCAGTTGCCAAACCATCTGCACAATTTAGTTTAGTTTAGGACAGGGCTTCATCCACTTTACCTTATCAAGGTTCAATGCTGACTATGGATGCTGTCTGTTCAGAGTTTGAACGTTCTCGCTGTGACTGTGTGGGTTTCCTCCGGGTGATCCAGTTTCCTCCCACATTCCAAAGACGTACAGGTTTTCAGGTTAATTGGTTCCTGTAAATTGTCCCTAAAGTTTAGGATAGAACGGTGTTGCAATCTGTGATGCTTAAGACTGATGAGCTCATGGACAATAGAGGTGATGTGATGAGAAGATTCAATGATTGAATTGAATTGAATTTCCTTTATTGTCATTCAAACAAGTTTGAACGAAGTTTCGTACCATGCAGTCATGACAGTAAAAAGCGACAAAACACACAATTAACACAATTTAACACAAACATCCATCACAGTGAATCTCCAGGCTCATCCTCGCAGTGATGGAAGGCAAAAAGTCTTATCTCTTCCTTGTTTCTTCTCCCGCAGTCAGGCAGTCAAATTGCTGCGTCAAGGATCTCAATGTTGAAGCGGGTGAAGCTGCTGTTGCGGGAGCTCCTGAAAATCGGTCACCAACCTGCGAGCTCCCGATGTTACCGTCCACAGGGCTCGCGGCCGAAGCTTCTGAAGCTCCGAAGTCTGTTCGCAGCCACAGAGCCACCACAGCCTCCGAAGTCAGCCAGCTCCGCGATGGTGAGTCCACAGTCTCTGCCACTGGAGCCCTCAAGGTCGATTCCAGATGCCAGCTCCACGATGTTAGGCCTCAGCGCAGACTGAGATAGAAGGAAAAGGTTGCCTCCCCGTTGAAGGAAGAGATTTTAAAAAAAGTTTCCCCCACCCCCCCCCACATATACACAACTAAAAATAGACTAAAACATACATCTAACAAGATAAAACAAAAACAAAAAGAAGAAAGACAGACAGACTGCAGGCGAGCGCAGCTGCTTGGGCAGCGTCGCCACTTCCGGAAAGAAGGGAGAGACAATAGGTGTTTCTTGAGATAAGATATAACCTGAAGTGAGGGTCGACCCTCACAGTTGTGTTTGTGGATCTTTCAGAGGAAGTTGAAGCAGACTGCATGTGCGGAGACTGGAAGTTGTAGAGAGAAGACCTTCACAGGAGACACAAGGAATCTTGCATGGAACACAAAGTGCTGGAGTAATTCATCAGGTCAGGCAGCATCTCTGGGAGACATGGATAGGCAATGTTTCAGGTCAGGACCTTTCTTCATGCTGATTGTAGGAGGAGGGGAGAAAGATGGAAAAGAGGTGGGAGTAGGACAAAAGTCTGAAGAAGGGTCTTGAACCGAAACATCACCCATTCCTGCCTGTCCTGCTGAGTTATTCCAGCATTTTGTGTCTAGAGCAGTTAAAAGCCTGCCAAGTGATGGGTGGACAATGGCTGGAGATGGAAAGGATTCGGAGGAAATGGTTTCATTGATGGTGTGGAAAACAATGACCTGTATTTTGTGGTTGGGTTTACGGGGCAGAGGGAGCTACAGTATGTGGAGGTATCAAGGAGCTGGCATTCAGTACCCACAAGGTCAAGGTCAGTGCACCAAATAACAACATTGTCACACTTGTTGGTTTGGTTAATGCAGTCTTGGGGTTGGTTTGTAGGAAGGAACTGCAGGTGCTGGTATACAGAAAGACACAAAGTGCTGGAGTAACTCAGCAGGTGACACAGAATGCTGTACACAACATTGTTGTACACAGAATGCTGCAGTTTTGGGTGGTCGGTTAGAGTGAGCAAGTGGAATGGGTGAAAGAGCTCCACAAACTGTGGAGCTGGATTTCTATTGAACTGGAGTCTCCGTTGAAGACTGATTATTGAGTGCCAGAAAGGGGGAGATCTGAAAGGATATAAAGAAGGAAATCAAAGATTTGATTCCTCCCTTTTACACACTCATTCCAAAAAAGACTTGGAGACCTGGAAGGATGAAGTCACAATTTACCTAAATGGGGGTGAAGATTTTATCAATTGACTGCTTCTGAAAACTGCTGGCTGGCCTTTCCTGGTTAACTTTGCTGCACATTAACAAAAGGAATGAAATGCCACCGAGCATACATGGGTAGCACCAAAGGATGCCACCAAAGATGCCTATGGAGCACCCTAACAAACAAGGTATGAGATAGGCACAAAATGCTGGAGTAAGTTAGCGGGTCAGGCAGCGTCTCTGGGGAAAATACGTTTCGGGTCGGGACCTTTCTTCAGAAGAAGGGACCTGACCCGAAATTACACCCTATCCATTTTCTCCAGAGATGCTGCCTGACCAGCAGAGTTACTCCATCATTTTGTGTCTATCTTTGGTATAAACCAGCACCTGCAGTTCCTTTTTATTATACAAGATAAGAGCTTCCTTGTTGATGTCCCACACCATTCAGGTATGATAACACTGCAATTAAAATGTGGTTTGTGGAGCCAGAATTCTCCACCTTTGCCTGCAGTGAAGCAACTGTAGCAAACAAAGTGAAATGCCAAGGTTCTCAGCAGAACATCCCATCTCAACCCAAAAATACATCAAGGAAATCAATCTATCCACAGTACTAAAGTCTATGACAGTTGCCGGCAGTTGCCTAAAGTACTGTACATTCATCACATGGAGTGTCATTCAAGCAGATTAACTTTTGTGCCATTTCCTCAGTTTCATTAATCTCATTGTTAAGACGGACAACACGTGGATCTTTACTAAAATGCTAAGTCACTTTTTAGAAATATTGCTGCCTGTGCTTTGAGTAAGTGCCTCAACCATCAGTCTTCTGTGTTGTGACAGAATACTTTGGGTCATCAATCACTGTGCTTTATGTGGTCAATACACTTGGATTGAAGAAGCTTACTTGGCATTATTTGTTTAAACCTATCTGTTTATTCAACGTGGAATGTAGGTCTGTGAGCAAGTAGTGTGCACATTCAACTTGAAGTCTATGAAACAAAAATGAGGGACTTTCGAAGATATAAGGTCAGAGTCACGCAGCATGCAAACAGGCCCCTCGGCCCAACTTGCACATGCCGACCAAGATGCTCCATCTACACTGCTCTCATCTGCCCTTGATTGACCCATATCCTTCTAAATCTTTCTTATCAATGTACCTGGCCAAATGTCTTTTAAATGTTATAGGACCTGCCTCAGCTACCTCCTCTGGCAGCTCATTCTATATACCCACCACGTTTTGTGTGAAAATATTGCCCCTCAAGTTCCTATTAGAACTTTCCCCTCTCATCTTAAACCTATGTCCTCTGGTTCTTGATTCCCCTACTCTGGGTATTCCCTTCAAGATCTTTTACACCTTTATTAGATCACCCTTCATCCTCTGGCATTCCAAGGAATAAAGTCCTAGTCTGTCATACCTCCCTATAGCTCAGGCCAAAGAGACTTGGCAGGTCTGCTGCTATACCATGCCAGGTTCATGACTGAGCAGTAAGTTGAAAATCTATTGCAGTAAAATAAAATAATCCCTCTATCCATTGGGTCACGGTTGCTCCTTGCACCGAAGGAGATCCTTCGACATCGGAAGAGGATGGAAACTGAAAGGCAGCAATCAGAAATAAATAAAAGAAATAATAGGATCAGAAGAGGTACAAATCAGTGGGGAAAAACCGAGAGATGTGATGATTTAGAGTGGACCAGACTAATAGAGAGTACAGCATGGTGTAAAAGGTTGATGGTATATAATTGCAATCATTATATAGAACAAGGTTGGTGAGAGGCAGGTGCAGTAACTATATGGGATTAAACTGAGACTGATTTGGGGAACAGTTGTTCTTTTACTAATGTGTCTGTCCCACTTCGGCGATTTTTTAAGCAACTACAGGCGACTAGTTTGTCGCCACATGTTCGCCAGTGGTCGCCGGGAGTAGTCTCCTCAGTCACGCCAAAAGTCGTAGCGTCTTTCTGGTCGCCGCTAAATTTTCAACCAGTTGATACATTTTCAGCGAGAGTGGGTTTGACGCCAATGAGCGTAGCTTGACTTCTCTTGAAGTAGGTGCAGTCATAGGTTGTTGCCAGGATGACGTAGGTTGTCACCAGCTTTTTGGCGACCTGCAACGACTACGACAGTTGCCTAAAAAATCACCAAGTGGGACAGGCCCATAAGAGATGATAGTTGAAGAGGACCCTAGTGATTATTTACTTTCCCTGAAGCAAACACCAAGGAGATCCCTCTGTGGTTCAATGGTTCATGGTTCTTTATTGTAACATTTGCACATCACAGTGAGATTCTATTGCACAACCTACAAATACACGGTCACCATACTTTGGTGCCCTTTACAAAGAAAATGTCGGAAGTCCAAAGTGCGGTCCACATGCGGGAAGTACTGGAGCGCCCCATTGCAGATAAACCCTGGGATGTCCCAGGCTGCAGCAGGCCGTGACCCAACGTCCCTCACCTCGCCCGGCCACCTTTGTTTCCTTGGGGGTGCCTCCTGCAGCTGACCTTTCAGGGGCTGGAGACAATACCCCGATCCCTCCTCTACCGGCCCACTCCTCATGTCTGTCATTGCCGGCGGTTCCCTCCTTGACTCTCTGGTCTTCAGTGCTTCCAAGCTTCCCCCTGCAGGTAGCGGCCCGCTGGCCCTTTCTTCACAGCGGTGAACCAGGCCTGTGCCCCACGTGGCCTCGGGCCGCCCACAGCGTCTTCATCATCGAAGACCACAACTATATAATTCTTACCAGAACCATATTTGAAGAGGGCCATGATTTTAAAGTCTCTGAAATCCCTGGCATGCCTTCCTCTTCCCCGATGGTGTAGAATCCAACCTTGTACCAGATCGCCTGATCGCTCTTATCGAGCTTCCCTAGACAATTTCTGGTAGAAAAGCTACAACTTTCTACAAAGGTGCTAATTCTGCTGGACTTCGCCTCACAGCACCAGAGTCCCAGGTTGGATCCTGACTATGGGTGCTGTCTGTGCAGAGTTTGTACGTTCTCTCCATGACCCGCATGGGTTTTCTCCGGATGCTCTGGTTTCTTATCACATTCCAAAGATGTGCAAGTCTTCTGTAAAGTGTCTCCTAGTGTATAGGATGGAGCAAGTGTACCGGGTGATTGCTGGTCGGCACAGACTCGGTGGGCCGAAGGGCTTGAATCCGCTGTTTCTCTAAACTACACTTGCAAGGTCTTTGGGACCTTCAGTATTGACTTGAATGAGACCATTTTTCTGTGTCCTTCCTTGTACTGGGGTTTAGAACTTTGAGGCAACAACATTAATTATAGTGCCCCCAACTCACCTTATATGCTGGCTAATGTTTAACCCTTGCATACTAAAAACTTTTATAATGTTGATTATTATTGCTTCGTTTTGACTACATTGCGTGGCACATTGGTGAATTTTACTCTGTGTATGAACGAACTGCAGATGCTGGTTTACACCGAAGATAGATGCAAAATGCTGGATTAACTCAGCCGGTCAGACAGCATCTCTGGAGAAAAGGAATAAGGGGATGTTTTGGGTCAAGACCCTTCTTGTGTGAATTGTATTCTGACGTGCTGCCTCATGCTTGGATAACTGATATTATGAATCTGCGTTTGCAGCAATTTCACATTTCTTGTTTCTTTGCTTGATGCTTTTATCAAAGTGAGATATGTGACACCTGGGAGTCAGTAGTGCCACTGAATTGTACTCATGGCAGAAGAGAATCCATAACAATAGTATTATAATGTGATAATATTTCCACAATTATGCCACTCTCGACTTGACATTAACCTCTCATGTTTCAGCTCTAGATCACACACTTTATCTGCCAGGCACACAGCAGCAGCGTACACTCGGAGTGCCACGGAGGGGAGAGGGCAAAGGCTCACACACTCATTCAAAGGGACATAGAGCCATAGAGTCGTACAGCCCCATCTACATGAGTCCCAACTGCCCATGTATGGCCTATATCCACACAGTCCAAGAGTCTTACATCGTGGAAACAGGCCCTTTGACCTGCCCACACCGGCCAACATGTCACATCTACACTAGTTGCATCTAAACTAGTTTGTGTAAATGTTCTCCGGTTTGTTTTATGTGGGGGTCGGGGGTCGTGGAAATTTTATATCAGTTTCTTACCTTGCTGAAGATGATTTCTTTTTTTCGGATCGTATCTCCGGTCGCTCTGAGGCCTACCATCGATGGAGCTGGAGGCCTCCTCGGACTGACTTTGAGCCCCACCACGGGGTGTGGACTTAACATCGGTGTCGATCCCTAGCCTGGGATTGCTCCAACCGCGGCCTGTGGACTTTACCATATGGGGCTCAAAGTCTTGGGAGAGGCTAGTTGGGCAGACGCTCAACCAACCCCAACGCGGGGTTTGCCGCCGGCGTGGGGGTGCTGACATTCCCCCGATGCAGGAGCTGATCGCCCCGATGTGGAGGGTCCAAACGCCGCCGGCTACGGGAGTCAAGATTGCCCCGTCAACAGAGGGCTCAGGGCTCCTGACCACGGGAGAGTAAAGAAGGGAAGAGATCTGAACTTTTTTCTTCGCCTTCCATCACAGTGAGGAATGTGGAGGAGTCACTGTGGTGGATGTTTATGTTAAAATGTATTTTTGTGTTCCGTTGCTTTTTATTTATATGACTGACTTGGCAAATGAAACTTGTCGTATGTTGTAAAACACACTTGGCTAATAAAGTATTATTGTGAATTGTGTTTGGCCCATATCCCTCTAAACCTGTCCTATCCACATACCTGTCTAAATGATTCTTGAACTTTGCAATAGTACCTGCTTCAAACACCTCCTCGGGCAGCTCGTTCCATACAACCACCACTCTTTGTGTGAGAAAGTTTCCCCTCAGGTTCCTATTAAATATTCCCCCCCCCCCCCCCTCTCCTTAAACCTATTTCCTATGTTTCTCAATTCCCCTATTCTGGGCAAGAGACTCTGTATCTACCCGATCTATTCCTCTCATGATTTTGTACCCCTGTATAAGACACCCCTCATCCTCCTGCGCTCCAAGGAATAAAGTCTTAGCCTGCTCAACCTCTCCTTATAGCTCTGGCCCTCGAGTCCTGGCAACATCCTCATAAATGTTCTCTGCACCCTTTCCCTCTAAACCTTTCCTTACCATATAACAAAGTTGGACTTTTGGGTAGTCACAGGTATGTGCAGGGACATATAAACCTGGCTGAACAAGACACATGACAGTCCTGTGCATGAAGGTGAGGAATCACGCCGGGCCCAGCGTAAGAGCCTGATGGGAGGCAACGACACAACGAACGACACTGAAAGAAATATCATGGTCTCACAAGGTGATGTGTAACCTTCTCTATACAGCCGCAATGTGGAGATGCTGATAAATTAGTTTAATGCAGAGTTTTAAGTTCTGTTAGCAAGGTGCCTCTCATCAGGAAGTATGGAGCTGTAGCAAGCCATTAAAGTAATTGAAAATGGGATTCAGTCATTCTTATTCAGGGCAGATGTACAGGCACTGGTGGATGTGAGGAGAATGTATGCACAATCTGGCATCTCATATTGATTGAATCACCGTGATACTGTTAAGGATTGCACTGTTAGAGGGTCAGCTTGTTTGCACTGGGGAATCCTGATGATTAGTAATTCCTCTGAATCCTCTACAGCAGGTTTAGTTTAGTTTGGAATACATGGAAACAGGCTCTTCTGCCCACCGAGTCCACGTTGATCGTCGATCACCTGTTTACACTAGTTCAACAGTATCCCACTTTCTCATCCACTAGGGTGAATTTACGGAGGCCAATTAACCTACAAACCCACACCTCTTTGGGGTGAGGGAGGAAAACGGAGCACCCCGAGAAAACACACAAGGTCACAGGGAGAACGTGCAAACTCCACACAGAGAGCACCCGAAGTCAGGATGGGTCTTTGGCGCTGTGAGGCAGCGGTTCTACCAGCTGCACAGCTGTGCCTCTGTATCTGGTCTGCCCCCTCCATAGCCGGGAGATGAGGCTGTGGATGCTGGGCAGGTCATTGCTTAACAGCCACCCTTATCCAATCTCGCACCAGTTGCACTCAAGGCTCTGCCTCTTTGACCTCAGGCTCTGGGGTTCTGATCACCTCTTGCACCTCAGTAGCAAGT
This sequence comes from Amblyraja radiata, assembly GCF_010909765.2. Taxonomy (NCBI): domain Eukaryota; kingdom Metazoa; phylum Chordata; class Chondrichthyes; order Rajiformes; family Rajidae; genus Amblyraja; species Amblyraja radiata. Next base: position 47,351,603 of record NC_045961.1, read on the forward strand.
GCAGTGACAAAATGGGAGGTCAAATGCTTCAGTCTTTAGACTTTTGGCTTCACTTTAGGCTTTAGAGATACAGTGTGGAAACAGGCCCTTCAGTCAACTGAGTCCACTTCAACCAGTGATCACCCCGTACACTAGCACTATCCTACACACTAGGTGCCAATTAACCTACATAACTGTCCATCTTTGAAGTGTGGGAGGAAACTGGAGAACCCGGAGAAGACCCACGTGGTCACAAATAGAACATACAAGCGCCGTACAAGCAGCACCCATAGTCAGGATCGAACCCTGGTCTCTGGGGGCATAAGACAGGAGCACTACCACTGCGCCATGGAGTCTTCGAGAGGTTTGAGAGAGGTATGGGCTAAATGCAGTCAAATGGGACAAGCTTAGATGGGGCATTTTGTTTGGCATGGAAGAGTTGGAGTGAAGGAGCTTGTTGCCATGTTGTCTGACTCCATTACTATGACTCTCTCCAGCATGGGAACAAGCCCTTTGATCCACCGAGAAACATCAAATATCCTAATTTCACTCACTGTGCATTAATCCAATTTTTAAATTCTCTCCACATTTGATTCAACTCCCTCAGGCTTTGCCACTCTGTGCTAGGGGTATACAGGAGGAAACCTATATGGTCACAGGAAGAAGGTGATTATTTATTTCCAAAAATAAATTATTCAGAATAAAAAAATGTGTACTAAACAAGTCAGCGCAACAACTCTTCCAATACTTCACACGGCAGAACCTGAGGTCAGGATGGGGCCCACTCTGCGACTGGAAGTACCTGCCCACATTTAATCAAGCGTGTGTGAAGGTGGAAGTGAAATTAGCTGCAAATGGTGATTCACTGTTGACAATATTGACAAAGCTGTTTGCTTGCCCATTGATCATTCTGACATTCAAAGTAAGATCCTTCAACTAACCTAGCTGACACAGTCACGCACTGTTCAAAACTCACATCACAAATTGCATTGGCTCGTGTCGGAGCTTTGGTGTAACATTGCTATCGTTCCTACAACTGCACATGGGGAAACAATATTTTGCAGTATGTTTAATTTTGAAAATCTAACAGGTTAAGGTTTCAGTATTTGCAAATAAAGATGTTAGCCATCTGCTCACATGAATGCCATTTCTACACAAGCATCAATGTCAGCTGCTTATGAATTATTCAGCAAGTTATGCTATTTACACTTGTGTGGATAATGTCACCATTAAATTTAAAAGGCCATTAAATCTTGGAATACTGCCTAATGCTGGAATTTTGTGAAATATATAAAGCCAACATTTCTTGTTTTTGATTAAACTGTGACTTGCAAAATCAGCCCCTAATGATCACAAGTGAAGTTAATGTGTAGTCTGATGTTCAATGTTCTATGTTCTATGTACACACAGTGGTTATCTGTTCTCTTCACTGGCACCTCTGCTTATCAACATAACTGTCAATACCTTAGATTAACGAATGCAACCAGGTTTCCAAAAATAATTAAGTTAAATGGAATTGAGTCCGTGTGAGAGAAAGAAGCTTCAAAATGATGAAGGAGGTGGACAAAATCTTTGTATTTTGCAGAAAAGTGTGAGTCCATTTATTTGGGGCTTAAGAAAGATAGACTGGAGTATTTACTAAATTGCAAGTAGCTAGGGACTGTGGAGTAATAGAAACTTGGGTACCATGCACAGGAAGCACCAATATCTAATAAAAAGCACAAAAATAATTAATGGCATGTTATCCTTTATCTCAAGGGGACTGGAATAGAGAGCAGTGGCAGTTTAGTTTAGTTTAGTGATAGAGCAAGGAAACAGGCCCTTCGGCCCACCGAGTCAATGCTGGCCATTGTTCACCCTTTCACACTAGTTCTACATTTGCTCACTTTCGTATCCACTCCTGACACACTAGGGGGTAATTTACAGAAGCCAATTAACCTACAAACCCGCACGTCTTTGGAATGTGGGAGGAAATCGAAGCACCCTGAGGAAACCCACGCAATTGAAGGGAGAATGTACAAACACCTCACAGACAGCACCTGAGGTCAGGATCAAACCGGAGTCTTTGGTGCTGTGATGCAGTGGCACTACCAATTGTGCCACTGTGTGCCCCATTTTCTCTGCAGTTGCATAAAGCTCTGGTTGGCCATTAACCTTTGGCAGGGTAATGGCATGGTTTAATGGGTTACATTATAAGGCAGGTTGCATGTATCATATCCCCCTGAGAATGGAAGAATAATAGTTGACCTAGTCAAAATGTTTAAGATGAAACATAAATTACAGAGTTATGCAGAAAGCGTTTTCTCTGATAAGAATTGTTTCAATAAGTTTCTGAACTTTAGAAGGCCACGCAGGGTGATGCCAGGAAGCAATCCTTCATTCAAAGTGCCATGGAAACCTGTCAAAATCTCCACCAAGGAGCTGCTGTGGCCGGGTCAATTGAAAAATTCAGAACAGGATAGATTGATTTATGTTGCGTGAGGTAATGGATGGAAATAAAACAAAGGGCTGGCAAATTGACTTATTTAATGGAATGTCAAGATCTTATAAATGGGGGAAATGGACTTCAAGCACTGAAAGAACTTGAACAAAATTCAGAAACTGCTGGAAACAATCAGCAGGGCAGGCAGCATCTGTGGGGAAAGAGAAGCTGAGAATGTTTCAGGTCTGTGACCCTCCTTCAGGACTTAGAAAAATAAGTTTCCATTAGCAGAGGAAATGGGGTAGGGGGGAGGGGAGAGGTAATGGGTAGAGTAAAAATTATATTTCTGAAAGAGCAAGGACTAAAACAGTAAATGTGGCAACAGATGCAAGTCGAGTTTAAGGTTAGTGAACCAATTTAACATTCTACAGAGAGGGTACATAATTCCTAAATATCACCAAAGCAAGCATAGGGCAAAGTATTTTAGGTGGTCTGTAGTTTGATCAGGGTTGCCAGAGTCACATTTTAATGAAATTCCTGAAAGCCATTCCTGTATGGTCACCTCAGCAGCTATCTTCCATTTGAATCAAATTTAGAGACTATCTGACCTTAAATAAAAACTGTACTGGTGTAACAAGGAACTGCAGATGCTGCTTTACCAAGGAAAGACAAAATGCTAGAGTAACTCTGCTGGTCAGGCAGCATCTCTGGAGAACATGGATAGGTGATGTCACCTCAATGGCTCAATGGTGCTTTATTTGTCATATATGCAAGTGCACAGTGAAATTGTTTTTGTGTATATTACACAAGCTGGCGCCACTATTTTTGGCGCCATTTCCAAAGTCCAAGGTCCGGTTGGCCCACACACGCAATGTACTGGAGCAGTTCCAGCGAACCAATGTCTCTCTCCTTTTAAATGGACAAAATATGCGAGAGTAACTCAGCGGAACAGGCAGCATCTCTAGATGGGAGGAATGGGTGATGTTTTGGGTCGAGACCCTTCGTCAGACTCTCTCCTCTTCCCGTCTGGCAATCTTTGTGTCCCGGGGGCACCTCCTGCAGCCGACCTTGAATGCGTTGGTAGCATTACCCCGGTTTACCCACCTACCATCTCTTGCTGCTCATGTCTGATGTCTCCAGCTCCCTCCTGATTATGGCCTTGTCCCACGGTACGAGTTCATTCCAAGCGCTCTCCCGAGTTTGCCCTGATTCGAACTCGGAGATTTATGGTAATGGCCGCTCGTCGGTACTCGGGGCTCTCGTGAACATTTTTCAACATGTTGAAAAATCTTCACGAGTCTTCCCGAGCTTACCTGCCGTTAGCGAGTCTTCCCGAGTACCTGCCGTTAGCGTTACGAGCCGCTAAGAGACGTCCCCAAGCTCCGACGTACCCGCTACGTTCATTCTCCATGCTTACCACGAGTTTGATTTTTTTAAACTTGAGAGAGCTCTTTGAATGAACTTGTACCATGGGACAGGGCCATTCCGCTATCCGACAAGCCTTCGAGCGAGTTACCGGTCCCTATGACTGACGGACCTATCCATGTTTTCCAGAGATGCTGTCTGACCAGCTGAGTTACTCCAGCATTCTGTGTCTTTCTTTAGAAAGTTGTACTGTTGGGTCAGAGATGAGATGTTTGTTGTGAATGGTGGTGCCTCTGTATTGCTGCAATGACACTCTTTGTAAGAGCTTGGCATGTGTCTAGGACAGCAAGTGGCAAGCTGGGAAAGTCATTAAACCTTTTGTGGGGTAGGTCAGTTGTCACGCAGACAACCTCTCTTCGTGCCTTTGTTACAATGAATATTTGGAGGGCATGATATTGCCCAGCTTGGGTAACCATTGAACTGAAGTGGTAAAAAGCATTGCTGGATTTAGTTCATTTAGCTTGAGTTCTCCCAATACAATGATATTTCTGAACATCAACATGATTCACTTAATGGTGACTTTTTATGATTTGTTGTATTTTTTTTGTATTAATACATTTCAGTATTGAACCAAGTGTGACACATAGAGTGAACCTATTAATTGAACATGCACAAATAGCTCACGGAAATGTAGTGGATTGTTGCCAATTTCAGGACTTTACTTTAACGATTCCACAATAATATACACAATTAGAAGTCTTCAATTTAGCAAGAATCTCTTACAAATCAATGTATCTTATTCTTATGTGTTTAAGAAGGAACTGCAGATGCTGGAAAATCGAAGGTACACAAAAAAGCTGGAGAAACTCAGCGGGTGCAGCAGCATCTATGGAGCGAAGGAAATAGGCAACGTTTCGGGCCAAAACCTTACTTCAGACGAAGGGTTTCGGCCCGAAACGTTGCCTATTTCCTTCGCTCCATAGATGCTGCTGCACCCGCTGAGTTTCTCCAGCTTTTTTGTCTTATTCTTATATTATGTTCAGTAAAGAGGTTCATGCTCTTAGATATATAAACCAATTTAAAAGAACTGCATTGGTAAAATAGTGAAGAGAGGGATTACTTTGTGTTCAGCATTTGCACACTAGTTTTCCATTGACACAGGGCGGCACAGTGACAGCGGTAGAGCTGCTGCCTTACAGTGATGAGATCTGGGTTAGATCCTGACTACAGGTGCTGTCTGTACGGAGTCTGTATGTTTTCCTTGTGACCACGTGGCTTTTCTCCGGGTGCTCCAGTTTCCTCCCACTCTCCATTGACGTACAGGTTTGTTGGTTAATTGGCTTCGGTAAAAATTGTAAATTGTCCCTCGTGTAACAGGGATCGCCGGAGGGTGCGGACTCGGTGGGCCGAATGGCCTGTTTCTGCGCTGTATCACAAAACTAAATTATACTACATTTCAAGGCCAAACAGCATGAAAATGAATCAAAGAGAATAATCTGTCATAAGGATGGTAAATGCTACGTGTGGAATGGCTGGTTTATGAGCATGGTAAACTTTCAATATTAAATACCTTATCTACCCTCCAGTAATTTATGTAAATTATATATAGTTTGCAATTTCCTTCGTTGAATGAACTAAGTGCTAGTGTAATGTCAAAGCCACTACTAACTTTTACTGGGAATTTAGAGTGATTTTTTTGCTCAGCTTAGAAAGAACATTTCCATTGGGAGCACATTTTACAAAATGACAGATTGAAAAAGAAAGTGCTTTTATAATTAGCAAGTGACCATGGAAGCATAAAATTGTAGGATCATTTGTCCATGAAAATTATAAAGTTCAAATTTAAATTCACCAGAGCTGATAGTTCATGTGCAGGTTCGTTGGTGGATTAAATCAATTCTACCAACAATCCCGATTGGTACTGAGTGTATGTGGCATTATTGGAGGTGTCATCTTTTGAAAGAGTTGCCAACCTGATGGCCCCCATGACACTCCAGATGGGACAGAAAATGTACAATCAAACATAGATAGAACAGTACAGCACAGGAACAGGCCCTTCGGCCACAATGTTTGTGCCAAACATAAAGCCTAGCTGAACTGATCTCATCTGCCTGCAAGTGATCCATATCCCTCCATTCCCTGCATACACCTGTGCCTATGTAAATTCTTCTTAAAAGCCATGGTTGTATCTGCCTCCACCTCCAGCCATGGCAATACGTTATAGCAGGGGTCGGCAACCTCCGGCCCCAGGGCCGAATGCGGCCCGTAACCCGAAATCATCCGGCCCACAGGCAGTTTTTTTCCTGTAATTATCCACCCCTCTGACTTCCATCATCTCCAGTACCTCCCGAGGCCGCGGCGCTCAGGCGCGGTGACGCAAGGACGCCTGCGCTGGCGGCCGCAATGGCAGAGCCGCGCCGAGCGCTGAGCTCTGGCTGTACCGCATCCTGCGCAAAGCCACCGACACCTTCTGTGTTTGGGCTTCACTCTCGGGATCAAAGATCCGCTCTATGACCTTTGGTCAGGATCAGGGTTGTCAATAGGCCGGGGACGAGTGAGTATGAGTGGCGTCCTCGAAGGGGCGGGATCCTTGTGTACACGTGATAGATGTGGCCTGCCATCCGCTCACAGACATGCGTCCTGGCCCCTATGCAGAACAAGGTTGCCGACTCCTGCGCTATAGGTTCCCACCACCTAACCTGCCCCGCACATCCCCATTAAACTTTTCACCTTTCACCTTACAGCTATGCCCTCTAGTGTTGTACATTTCCAACGTGAGGAAAAAAGTTCTCACTGTCTACCCTATCCATGCCTCTCATAATTTTTTTACTTCTATCAAAATTCCCCTCAACCTCCAATGTTCCAGAGAAAATAATCCAAGTCGATCCAACCTCTCCCTGCAACCATCTAATCCAGGCAACATTCCGGTAAACCTCCTCTGCACCCTCTCCAAAGCCTCCACATCTTTGGTGTAATGGGATTACCAGAACTGCATGCACTAACCAAAGGCGGCCTAACCAAAGTCCTATAGAGCTGCATCAAGACTTCGTGACTCTCATATTTAATGCCCCTAGCAATGAAGCCAAGCATATCATAAGCCTTCTCTACCACCCTATCTCCTTGAGCTGCCACCTTTAATGAGCCGGCATCTTGCAGAACAGCCACTTTTCTGGTCAATATTTGCCCCCCCGACAACTTTGCAGTTACTCCAGAGATTACCTTGCTCATTGTGGGAATATCTAGGGATAAATTCACCATCATTTATCTTACTTGACAACAGTGATTACTGCAATGCATGTAAAGCACTTTAGGATTTCTTGCAGTTCTATAAGTTCCACAAGTCTGTCTTTTTAAGGCAGTTGCATGGAATTATTTTTGTGCCACATCCCCACCTCACCACAGCCCATTCTACCTTTCATTGTTCATTTCAGAGATCAGTGGGATTATTTTGAGGCAGAACACAAAGTGCTGGAATAATTGTATAGTGTGTTTAGTGGGGATAATTTTTCCTCAGGCAGGTATCCTTTGCCAGCAATTTCATTAAGGTCTTTTGTTAGGCAGTCCCTCAGGATCATGGATAACTTGCTTCCACTCCAGTCTTGTCATGAATCTTTAACATTGATAGTCGGTGTTGTTCTATGGCAGCAGGTTGATAGAGAATCTTGGTTTTGTGCCAATAAAATGTAAAACCCATTCTCTCACTTGCTTCAGCAGCAAGTCAACAGTGACTTGGAGCCTGGCCGAGCGAGCTATTGCAATATGCAAGCATCTTCCATGCATTGCAGTTCGATGAAGGGAACAAATTGAAGTTGGGGTGACCTTGGTTCTGGAATGGAAATGAAGTAGGTTGAACAGTCTCCCATTCTAGTAGAAAGCTTGTTGCAGCATTGAGGAAGGATCAAGATTGTTGATGTGGATATCCAAAGACATTAGTCCTCTAAATTAGGTCACATTTTATTTTGAATGGAATGCCCCTAGGTTCCAAGAATCATGCTAGATTTTAAATCATTTATCTGAACACAATCTCTTCTTGTATTTTGCATTTGTTGCTTCTTAACAATTAAGTGCTATTAATAGGAAATTCCTTTGGTAGCCATAATTCACCTCTATAAATATACTTTGGATATCTCTTCCTATGCTGAAGAAAGAAATAGTTGGATTGCAATGTGGAAGCAGGGAGAGAGTATACATTAAAAAACATAACACATAAAGATATAGATTCTTGTTATGCCAAAAATACGGCATTGGTCACTTTTAATCTAGAAGCAAATGATTATCTCAGTTAGCCGAACTCTGAAGATGATTCATGTGGAAACAAAGAACTGCAGAAGCTGGTTAATGCATAAAAGGACACAAAGGAGTCCAGAACCAGGGGCCACAGTTTAAGAATAAGGAGTAAGTCATTTAGAACGGAGATGAGGAAACACTTTTTCTCACAGTTGTGAGTATGGAATTCTCTGCCTCAGAGGGCGGTGGAGGCAGGTTCTCTGAATGCTTTCAAGAGAGAGCTAGATAGGGCTCTTAAAAATAGCGGTGTCAGGGGATATGGGAAGAAGGCAGGAACGGGGTACTGATTGGGGATGATCAGCCATGATCACATTGAATGGCGGTGCTGGCTCGAAGGGCCAAATGGCCTACTCCTGCACCTAATGTCTATTGTCTATTGTCTATAAAGTGCTCGAGTAGCTCAGCAGGTCAGGCAGCATCTCTGGAGAACATGCATACAGTAGGTGAGACCCTTCTTCAGACTGATTGTAAGGAGGGGAGAAGAAAGCTGGAAGAGTGAAGAGGCAGGACAAAGTGTGGCAGCTAACAGGTGGACACAGGTGAGGGGGTTTGATAGATAGATGGTTGAAACAAAGGCCAGAGATAAAATCAGAAGGTATGAGACAGGATTGAAGCGTTGCGAATTGTGAAGCTAGAGAGAGGAAAGTAGCGGGTGGGAGGGGAGAGAAGAAATAGGTGGGAATCCAGGTGGGGCACAGGGGAGGGCACGAGGAAAAAGGCAGGATTTTGGGGAAGATAGGGGGGGTGGTTAATTAAAGGCTACCTAACATGAGATAATTCAATGAAGATGATTCTCTTGATAGTATTTTAGAAATAATGCTGTTAAATAACAAGCAGGAACTGTATCATTAGCATAAAGAGCCGGTGCCAGAGACCCAGCCTGCAGTGGTTCATTTGGAGACATAAGAAATTGCATATTATCACTGATTCCCGAGAGGACATATTAGACAATGATACACATCCCACGCTCCAATCCCATGCTTATTTGCAATGATGGAAAACAAAAACAAATTACTAATGGCTCATGTGGAAATCTTGGTGCTCATAATTTTCTTCCTACATTGTTTTATTGCTTATGGTAGCTGAAAACTGGTGCTCTAATTCTGAACACTGTTCATAAAGCAAACTGTAAAATGTTGTGATGCTCCAAATGTGGAAATATTTGATTTACTCTCTTTTAGCTGAGAATGGGATGACATGTGGCTCTAGATTTCTCTGACAGCCTCTTTGGTGATGAGTCAGCAGGGAATGAGAGGCACACGGTACAGCGTTAGTCTTTCCTTCTTGGATATGGAGGCACTAGGTTCCCTGTATGTGTATCACTAAAATTGTTGAATGTATCAACAGTGACAATTGACAGTCAATTGACAGCTAGAGTCTAAACTAATATCCTTCTTAAACACTTCTTAAACGCTGTTAGTTCTTAAACTAATGAGCTTCCACTCCAAAGATGTACAGGTTTGTAGGTTAATTGGCTGGTATAAATGGAAATTGTCTCCAGTGTGTGCAGGATAGTGTTAGTGTGAGGGGGTCACGGGTCAGTGTGGACTCGGTGAGCCGAAGGGCCACTTTCCACGCTGTATCTCTATACTAAATAAACTAAGCACTGAATTACCAGCGTGCGTAAGATGATATAATACATATACAGGTAATTTCACAATTCGAATACACTCCAATTTAAATAAACCATATATAATGTTTTGTATTTGCGTTTGATTGTAATACAATGTTCTATGTTCTCCAAAGCACGCAAACTGTGTAAAGCAGAATCATTTTGTGTCTATCTTTGCAACTTTGACACCTTATTCTGGCTGCGGGGCTTCCATCAGCCACACTGACCAAGGCTAACACGTACAGGTAACTCATGACAGAATGGGTGAGGAATCAAAGGGAATCCTAAATGAACACAACAATCCTGAGTCAATGGTTTCATGAGATTTTACACTGAAATTGTTTTTCTCGTTTATGATATTGTCTGCAGGGTACAATGTTTGCATATTCTGTTGTGCTGCTGCTAGTAAGAATTTCATTGTTCTATCTGGGACATATGACAATAAAACGCTCTTGCCTTGACTCTTGAGATTTGAAGTGAGAACTGATATGGAATGGTGGAAATGAGTGACAGAGAGACGGAGGAGAATTAGTTGAGGAAAATCAGTTAAAGAAAAAGAATATGATAAATTCCAGTGAATCAATTTTGGAATGCTGCTCAATCAATCGTGAACTAAATAATTCAAGACTGAAGCAAACAGGTTGTAAGTGTATGAATATCTCTTCAGTTACACAGAAAGCCACTCATATTTAATTTGAAGTATATTGTTCATCCTAAATGGATCTACTGTTTTGCCCAGCGGTATGAACATTGAATTCTCTAATTTTAAGTAACTTCTTCTTACATTCCCCACCCCTCACACTCCTTGCCCCCGTTTTACCAGTTCCACAGTTCTCCACATTGTTTTTCTTGTGATCACACCTTCCCTCGCCAACAATGGACCTACCAGGCACCGCTCTGTGAGGTAATTTGCAGTTGTCCCTGAGGGTCCTGGTCCTAGCCTCCAGCTATTCATCCCCGCACCCCACCAACCCCTATGTTCAGTCTGAAGAAAGGTCCCGATCTGAAACGTCACCCATCCATTTTCTCCAGAGATGCTGCCTGACCCGCTGAGTTACGCCAGCACTTTGTGTCTATCCTAACTTTTAAGTTTATCTTTGTAATTTCTTCTGTCTGAAGTTATTTTGCAAATTGAGCATAAATAATGATAAGCATTGTTAACCTCACTATAATGAGAAATTCCCTCCCTCTGGTGGAGACTTCCTGTTGAAAGTGATATAACATCAATATAGCTAATTCTTCTACTCGAGCAACCAGGAAAAAAACAACATTAATAAAAAATACTTTGTTTTTTCAGGATCTTGGCATTGCTGGCAAGTGTAGCATTTATTGTCCACCCATAATGGTCCTTGCAAGGGTGATGGTGAGCTGCCAGCTGGAAATCTTGCAGTTCTTCTCTGGCAAATGTATTCCCGTAGTGCTGTCAGATACAGAGTTTAAAACTTTAGATCCAGCATTGATGATATATTTTAATGTGCAACTTGGGAGGGGATTCTGCAGATGCTGGTGTTCTCATGTGTCTGCTGCATTTGCCCTTTTTGGTGGCAATGGTCGAGGGTGTGGGAGGTGCTGCAAGAATTGCCCAAGTGAGAATTGACGTTGCATTTTGCAGATGGTGCAATGCAACCACCGTATGCCAGTGGGGTAGGGAATGAATGCTTAGAATGGAGACACAACTGCAGATGCTGGTGTCTTGCATAGAACACAGTGGTGGAATAACTCAACGGGTCAGGCGGCATCTCTCGAGGACATGGATACATGATGTTTCAGGTCAGGACCCTCCTTCAGACTGAAGAGACATGAAGAGCCTGAAGAAGTGTCCCGCCCTGAAATGCTACTCATCCTTTTTCTCCAGAGCTGCCTGACCACTGAGTTACTCCAGTACTTTGTGCTCTAGAGTAGAATAGAACCTTACAGTAGGGGAACAGGCCCATTTATTTCACTTTCCTCATATCGACCGTGATACCTCTCTACACTATTTGTATTTTCCTTCATTATGATGATGGAAAGGAGGCCAAACTAATGGGCTACTTTTCCTTACAGTTCTTGAAATCTGTTGAAGCTACATTAATCAGGAGAAGTGTGGAGTATTTCATCGGACTTGTGCCTTGTAGATGATGGGAATGGCTTGGGGTCTGAGGAGATGAATCACTTGCTGCATCATATCCAGCTCTTGACAGTGGAATCAGCAAAGGTAATGCCATTGAATGTCAAGGGTAGGTGGTTAGAATCTCTTTTGTTGGAGATGATTGCCATTTTTATAGCATGAATGTCACCTGTCGCTCTTCAGCCATGTTTTAAGGTTGTCTAGGTATTGCCACATGTTGGCATGATTATTCATCCCAGTCACTTCTTCTTCTTCTCCTCTCCCTTCAGGCAAGAGATACAGAAGTGTGAAAACACACACCTCCAGATTCAGAGACAGTTTCTTCCCAGCTGTTATCAGGCAACTGAACCATCCTACCACCAACTAAAAGACACTGGACAGTCACACAGAACCTTTACATTGAATACATTGCTGAATGCTTAGAGTAGAATGGAGACACAACTGTATATGCTGGAATCTTGCAGTTTCCCGATTCTGGAAGCTTCCTTATCTATATTGGGTGATTGATGCCCGTTGAATACAGCCATCGAGGATGAAAGCCACAGGAGTTAAACAGCTGTGCAGCTGGCTGACAGCTGACTGTACTTCACCGAGACACAGCTACAACAGCCCCCTGTCTGATCAGAAACAACAATCCTGAGAGTTACCAAGCCCCACAGAATAACGTCTCTGCTCTAAGATTGCAATCATAGTGGCCTCAATAATGTGCAAGCTTCCACACCGACCCTTGTTTCCTATTTAGCAATTTCACGGGGCTGGCACCTTAGCATTTTTAGACATCGCAAACTGTTTCTTCCATCATTTGTTGGAAAGAACTGCAGATGATAGATAGACACAAAATGTTGGAGTAACTCAGTAGGTCAGGCAGCATCTGTAGAGAAAAGGAATAGGTGACGCCTAGTCCTTTTCTCCACAGATGCTGCTTGACCCACTGAGTTACTCCAACATTTTGTGTCTATCTTCGGTGCTTCTTTCAGCATGCCCACCTGACCAAACCGGGATTAATCACATGGTTTGACAGCATTGGCAAAGTGAGGATATCCGGCCATGAGGTTTCAGATTCAGGTCACCTGCTGCTGAGATGAAGGATGATGGATCTATAGTGTGTCCTTGACATGGTGGTGAATGAGAAAATAATGAAATTAGACTGTGCGCATGGCATAAATTATATAGTACTCTACAGCGCACGGGGACAGCTAAAGTCATGATCCCCATTACTATATGAGTGGAAGAAAAATGATGCAGACCTTAAAGAGTTGGAGAATGTTAAGAGTAGGAAAACAAACATTTTCTTCATTCCATGATGAATATAATTCATTTTCTGTACTGCACAGTTTTTCTAATGCCATCTTTCAGAATAATACATTTAATAATCAAAAGTTGAGGGAGTACAGCAAAGAGCAGTATTTGAACCACAGAACGTTGCTTAACAAAATTAAATTGTTAATTGGGAGCAAGCCAATGCTAATTTCCCCTAGGATCAGAACAAGTTCTCAGAAAAGCACTCAGGGTATGAAAATATTGATAACTTCCCAGAACTATATTGATTTAAGATACATTATAATATGAAATTAGGATTTGGTTTTATCCAACTCAGCTTCATCCTGCTCTGTAATGTGTTCTGGATTGATGCAAATATGGAAACAGGAGAGTGTTGTAGCGAAATTGGTCATCAGCACTAATGCAAAACTTGTGATAGTGGATTGAAGTTCTCTCTCCACTCCTGATCAGTTTTCTTTACCGGTGACTTGGAGTAAAATGTTGGGCGGGATGTAAATGGACTACTGGTTTTATGTTTTGCTAATGCTGTAGATCAATTTCTCGCCTGTTTTTGTTCTATTTGTGATCTTAATGTACTTAAACAGCAGTTGTCAAGAAAATGGGGAAAGGTTTGTGGTGGTGAGGCAATGGAAAACATTTACTGTGATAACCATGAATTACTGTAGGAGATATCATCTTTTTTTCCCAAGGTATCATTGGTGAAATGTTGGGGCTGGAATCCCAATAAATTTTAGTTTTATTGATACAACTTAAAACAGGCCCTTCAGCCCATCGAGTCTGTGCCGACCAGCAATCACCCATGCAATAAAGTACTATTGAACTATTGAACTAGTTCTATCCTACACACCAGGAACAATATACAGAAGCAGGTCACAGTCGTAGGGAGAATGTGCAAACTCCGACAGCACCCGCGGTCAGGATCGGACCCAGCTCACTGGTGCTGTAAGGCAGCAACTCTACTGCTGCACCACAGTGCCGCCCCACTGTGCCTGAGACTCTTATAATTACTCACAGTTACACTGTGCTAATGCATAAAAAATATGTATTGGGCTGCGTCCTAAACGTAATTTGAGGAAGGACATTCTTGCTATTGAGGGAGTGCAGTGTAGGCTCACGAGGTTAATTTGATGACGGGACTGTCATATGATGAAAGAATGGAGCGACTGGGATTGTATTCACTGGAATTTAGAAGGATGAGAGGGAATCTTATAGAAACATTTAAAATTATTAAGGGATTGGACACGCTAGTTGCAGGAAACATGTTCCTGATGTTGGGGGAGTCCAGAACCAGGGGCCACAGTTTAAGAATAAGGGGTAGGCCATTTAGAACTGAGATGAGGAAAATCTTTTTCACACAGAGAATTGTGAATTTGTGGAATTCTCTGCCTCAGAAGGCAGTGGAGGCCGATGCACTGGATGCATTCCAAAGATAGTTAGATAGAGCTCTTAGGGCTAGCGGAATCAAGGGACATTGGGAGAAACAGGAAGGGGCTACTGATTGTGAATGATCAGCTATGATCACATTGAATGGCGGTGCTGGCTCGAAGGACCGAATGGCCTACTCCTGCACCTACGCATCTATGTAAGGTGAATGTGTAAAAAATTTGAGAGATGTCACCGGGACAATATGGTGCAGGTCTCCACAGGCTTTTTAACATGTCATTTTATCATTTAGTTTCAGATGCAATTGAAATCCTTATCCTCTGCAGCACTTAATTGCCATAATAACGTAGGTGGTTCCAGAAATGTGTTTCTATCACGTACTCTTTCACTGCAAACCAAAAGGAACTGTGCATTTACTCTTATAGAAATGGAAATGTAGAAATATTCCCATGGGAATGCTTTAAATGTAATATTGTTTCTGGAATATTTCCTTGACACTGAACGAAGCTGAGTCGTCAAGAATAAGTGGATGCTTGTCACTCTTTAGTCAAGTAAAGTCAAGCATATGTGCATAGTTTCATTCACTGCTATTGAAATCCTCATTAAATATTAATCTTACCATGGAAACCCTGGAACAATCCACTTTAGCAACATTAAGAGGGTCATAAAAGAAGCTTGATGATTTATTGCCATTAAACTGAAGCTATTTTTTGAGGCGGATTAATTTTACCTAGAAATGGGAGACAATTTAATGATTCATGTTCGATCCTAACCACGGGTGCTGTCTGGGTGGAGTTTGTACGTTCTCCCTGTGTCAGCATAGGTTTTCTCCGAGTGCTCCGGTTCCCTCCCACACTCCAAAGATGTATAGGTTTGTAAGTTAATGGGCTTCGGTAAAATTGTAAATTGTACCTAGTGCGTAGGATAGTGCTAGTGTATGCTGTCATGAGTGATTGCTGTTCTGCACGGAACAATACTCCTAACAAGCAATGCTATCACAACTGAGAACATGACATCTCTCCAAACTATTGTACTTGTAGTCAATTATGTTTACTGTTGTTAAATATATAAATTTAAGAGTCAATCTCGAATATCCCACAGATAAGATGATTGATTAGCTCAACTGCAAATAAATGCTGACCAGAACACTGGAAAAATAATTTCTTCTTCTTAGAGCGCCCGGTGAAAGCCCACGCAGTTACAAGGATAATATGCAAACTCTACACAGACAGCACCTGAGGTCAGGATCAAACCCAGGTCTCTGGCGCTGTGAGATAAAACTCTACTGTTGCACCACTATGCCACGCTAGGTTCTGTTCCAGCTTTGAGGGCATGATCTTCAGACATCTTACAGTCAACAAGATTCAGTGAAACTGCCAGCTCATGTTGTGACTTTGACCTCATTCATTTTCTATTCGAACTGCTAATATAAAAAATCATAAATAAAACACGGTGAATGCAAGAGAATTGTTTTGCTCGTTACATGTACACTTTGTCTTTATTTACTGTTTTCTCTTGCGGGAGGTGAATAATTGTAGATAGGGCTTCTAAGCAAATAGAAATCTATCAGATTTCCTCTTGAGCCCTGAAAACGAATGATGAGGAAGTTCCAAGGCCAGTCTAATGTTTCACCGAGGAGAAGTTTGTTCCATTGCTGACACAATCATGATCCAACGAGAATTGTAATCAGAAGCCAATAGATAGTCGACAGTCTGAACCTTTTTCCCAGGATGGAAAAATCCAATACAACAGGACATAGCTTTAAGGTGAGAGCAGCAAGCTTTAAATATTTTAAAGGTACACAAAAAAGCTGGAGAAACTCAACGGGTGCAGCAGCATCTATGGAGCGAAGGAAATAGGCAACGTTTCGGGCCGAAACCCTTCTTCAGAATTAAATATTTTAAATATTGGTGGAGACAGATATATGATAGTGTCATTTAAGAGACTTTTGGATAGGCACATAGACATGCAGGGAATGGAGAAAATGTGTAGGAAGGTGTAAACCAGCCAAGATGCTGGTTTACACCTCCACCTGATCCTGGCTCACCTCAAAGCCAGCCTCCCCCCCACACTGGACCCCCATCAGTTTGCCTACCGGACCAACAGGTCTACAGAGGACGCCATATCGGCGGCCCTACACTCTGCCCTGACCCACCTAAACAGCAATAACACCTACATCAGGTTGCTGTTCATTGATTTCAGCTCCGCCTTTAACACTGTCATCCCCGCCAGCTTGATCACCAAACTCAGCGGACTTGGCATCTCCACCTCCCTCTGCAATTGGACACTGGATTTCCTCACCAACAGACCACAGTCTGTTAGGGTCAACAACCTCACCTCCTCCACTATAACACTGAACACCGGCGTGCCACAGGGCTGTGTGCTCAGCCCTCTCCTCTACTCCCTCTTCACCCATGACTGCATCCCTAAGAATGGCTCCAACGCCATCATTAAATTTGCCGATGACACCACGGTGGTAGGACTGATCAGTGACAATGACGAGTCAGCCTACAGGGAGGAGGTCCAGCACCTGGCAGCCTGGTGTGCCAACAATAACCTCGTCCTCAACTCCAAGAAGACGAAGGAAATTATTGTTGACTTCAGGAAGAACAGAGGGGGCAGACATACCCCCATCCATATAAACGGGACTGAGGTGGAGCGCGTCTCCAACTACAAATTCCTCGGGGTACACATCTCGGAGGATCTGTCCTGGTCCCTCAACACCTCCAAACTGATCAAAAAGGCGCAGCAGCGCCTTTACTTCCTGAGGAGGCTCAAGAAAGCTCACCTGTCCCCCCAGATCCTGACCAACTTTTACCGCTGTACCATCGAAAGCATCCTGACCACCTGCTTCACGGTATGGTACAGCAGTTGCACCGTAGCTGACAGGAAGGCACCGCAACGGGTGGTGAAAACCGCTCAGTACATCATCGGTGCCCCACTCCCTGCCATGGATGCCCTCCACCGAAAACGGTGTCTGAGACCGGGAAGATCATCAAGGACCCCTCCCACCCTAACCATGGACTGTTTGCCCTCCTCCCATCAGGGAGGCGGTACAGCAGCCTCAGGTCTCGTACAAGTAGGATGAGGAATAGCTTCTTCAACAACACTATCACATTGCTGAACTCGGAGTCCCGCCGATAGATTTCTCCAGTCTCTCCGTCCACATTGTTTGCTTATTCTGTATTTTTATTTCTATATTGCACTATTACTACGAACAGACGCTAAACTGTATTTCGTTGTACCCATACTTGTATCTGTGCAATGACAATAAAGTTGAATTGAATTGAAGATAGACACAAAATGCTGGAGTAACTCAGCAGGTCAGGCACCGTCAGGCACCATCTATGGAGAAAAGGAATAGGTGACGTTTCGGATCAAGTCCCTTCTTCAGATAGTCTGAAAAGCATCTTGACCTGAAATACCACCTATTTCTTTTCTCCAGAGATGCTAGCTGACCCGTTGAGTTACTCCAGCATTTTGTGCCTATCTAGGAAATGGAGAAATATGGATTATGTGTAGGCAGATAAGACTTGGTCTTGGCATCAAGTTTGGCACAGACTTTGTTGGCGGAAGGGCCTGTTCTTGTGCTGTACAGCTCTACGTTCTATGTTTCATGTTCTAGGCCAAGATTTCCTGATTGGTCAGGATCCTAGCTGGTAGGAGTATGTTCTGTTCAGTGTCCTTGTTGCAATTTCTGTGCTCAGCCTTATTTTAATAGTGTGGCTGAGCTCCAAAGCACATGAAATAACTTTCATTGGGAATTTAATCTTTAATCATCCCATTCTTTCCTGATAGAAGTATATAAAAGTATGAGAGGCGAAGATAGGGTAGGCAGTCAGAACCTTTTTCCCCAGGGGTGGAAATGTCAAAGACTAGAGGGACCAGTTTTAAGGTGAGAGGGGCAACGCTTAGAGGAGTGGGTGCTGGGAATGCAGGGGTGGTGGTGGAGCCAGATATAATAGTGGCATTTTAGAGTCTTTTAGATAGGAGTAGGGTTTAGCATGGAATGGAGGGATATAGATCACGTGCAGGCAGATTAGATTAGTTCAGCTTGGCACAGACAGTGTGGGCCGAAGGACCTGTTCCTGTGCTGTACTGTCCCATGTTTTATGTTCGACGTTCTGGCCTCACAATGTGCACTCCCAATGTATTCATTTTCCCTCCCCTTCTGTTTCCCTTCATTGTGATCAGTGTGTGATGCGTGTGTCTAAACTCCAGGGAGCTGAACCGCCTGGTGCTCTGCTCCTGGCAGTGTCACCCATGCCGGACAGGGGGTGTTCATGACCAAGTAGAAGACCTTGATGGTGGAGCAGGCAGCCGGTGGTGGCTGGCTGGAAGATGGAGCATCACAGTGGTTGGGAAGGTGGAAGAAGGCTGCAGCAAGGAGAAACTCCCAACCACTTTGGTGTGCATGCTATTGAACCCTGGTCTGTGTCTATCACGAACCATGTGGTGGCTGTCAGTAGACCAATCGTATATATCAGCTAGACCAAGCGCAGACTGGGCAATCCTTTCTATGAACACCTATGCCCTGTCTTCCTTTACCTACGCGATCTCCCAGTTGCCAACCATTTTCCTCCCCTTCCCATTCCCATCCTTTCTGCCCTGGGACTTCTCCGCTGTTACAGTGAGGCCACATGCAAATGGAAGGAACAACACCTCATATTTCGCATGGCCAGCTTATAAGCCAATGGTATGAATATTGATTTTGCTAATTTCAAGTAACCCCTGCATTCCCTCTCTCTTCGTTCCTCCCCCACTCTAGTCATCTTGCTAGTTTCATTTTCTTACACCTCCCTTATCACCTCTTCTAAACAGCCAACAATGGACTGGTGTGGGCTCCACATTTCCTGAGTCATCGGTGCTGACTCTGATTTGTTCTGTACCTTTTCATACCTCTAGTTTCTCTCTCCCTGACTCTCGGTCTGAGGGCTCTCGACCCGAAACGTCACCTATTCCTTTTCTCCAGAGATTTTGCCTGACCTGCTGAGTTACTCCGGTACTTTGTGTCTTCCAGTCTCCCCAAGTCATGCACAGGCATCTATCTACAGATTACAGTAAGTCCATGGCTCCTGGATCGACCGCATCAGCCATGTCGTCCCACAGTAAGGACCCCAGTAGGACAATCATACTCGACTTTGAGTGATCGGTGATGAAGATGGTACCAATGGATGTTAAGATGCTTCCCACAGCAGAGGAGGAAGCTGGTTCGGGATTCATCTAGGTAACGTGTCCTTGGGCGTTTTGCCTTTGATGTTACGTATCAGCTGTGCATGCATGGATGCCCAGTCATGTGCTGTTTTTACACACAGGTCATTCTTCTGCCTTTCTCCCTATGAGCCACGTCAACTCCTCAGCTGCTTGTAAATTCTGTATAATGTATCATAGGATGGACCTTAGATACGGCCAGAGGTCTGGTCAGCTCTGCCTGTTGTAGAACACAGGGGTTTTGAACATCGCTCACAGCAAAGATCTGCAAATAAAGTGGAATGAGTGTAGGATAATAGAAACATAGAAACATAGAAAGTAGGTGCGAGAGTAGACCACCAGGTCCGTCGAGCCCGCACCGCCATTCGCTCATGGCTGAACACTAAACAGACACACTTACCCACAAACAGTAGACACAAGACACAGAACACAAGACACTACCCTCCCCTTTATACCGCTATCACCCCTCTCCACCCCAAAAACCTCGTGATCTCCTGGGGGAGGCAAAAAACCGGATAAAAACCCAGGTCCAATTCGGGAAAAAAATCCGGGAAATTCCTCTCCGACCCCAATCTAGGCGATCGACACTTGTCCAGGAGATCACTCAGGTCTTACTATACTAACCATACCTAGGTCCATATCCCTGCCCTCTCCCCGTAGCCCCTTATCCCCTTGGCAGCTAAAAAACCATCTATTTAGTCTTAAATATATTTAAAGTTTCTGCTTCCACTGCTCCCTGGGGCAGTGAATTCCATAAATTAACCACCCTCTGGGTGAAGAAGTTCTTCCTCATCTCAGTTTTAAAAGAGCCCCCCCTTATTCTGCAACTATGTCCCCTAGTTCTAGTTTCCCCGATCATTGGGAACATCCTCGGTGCATCCACCCGATCAAGGCCCCTCACGATCTTATATGTTTCAATGAGATCGCCTCTCATTCTTCTAAACTCCAAAGAGTAGAGTTCCAGCCTACTTAACCTTTCCTCATATGTCAATCCCCTCATTGCAGGAATTAATCTTGTAAACCTTCGCTGCACTGCCTCCAGGGCTAGTACATCCTTTCTTAAGTATGGACCCCAGAACTGTACACAGTATTCCAAATGTGGTCTCACTAATACTGTGTACAGCTGCAGCAAGACCTCCGTGTTTTTATACTCAATCCCCCTAGCAATAAAGGCCAAAACTCCATTGGCCTTCCTGATTGCTTGCTGCACCTGCATACTAACTTTTAGTGATTCATGTACTAATACCCCTAGATCCCTTTGCGTTGCATTACAACGCAGCTCCTCCTCATTTAGAAAATAACTTGCCCTATCATTTTTTTTCCCAAAGTGAATGACTTCACATTTATTAGTATTAAACTTCATCTGCCAAGTTGTTGCCCACTCACCTAGCTTATCTATATCCTTTTGCAGACTCTTCCTATCCTCCTCATCCCCTACTTTTCCTCCCATTTTTGTATCGTCCGCAAATTTTGATATATTACACTTGGTTCCCTCCTCCAAATCATTTATATAAATTGTGAACAACTGGGGTCCCAGCACCGACCCTTGCGGAACCCCGCTAGTTACCGGTTGCCATCCCGAGTATGAACCATTTATCCCCACTCTCTGCTTCCTATTTGTTAGCCAATCCTCTACCCATGCTAATATATTACCCCCAATTCCATAATTTTTTATTTTTAGCAATAGTCTCTTATGTGGCACCTTGTCAAAAGCCTTTTGGAAGTCCAAGTATACCACATCCACCGGTTCCCCTTTATCCACCCGGGTTGTTACTTCCTCAAAGAATTCGAGCAAATTCGTTAAACAGGACTTCCCCTTCACAAAACCATGCTGGTTCTGTCCGATGAAGTCATGTTTATCCAAGTGCCCCGTTAGTGTTTCTTTAATAATTGTCTCTAACATTTTACCCACCACCGATGTTAGACTAACCGGTCTATAGTTACCCGCTTTCTGTTTACTTCCTTTTTTAAATATAGGTGTTACATTGGCCATTTTCCAATCCACTGGGACCGTTCCTGCCTCCAGGGAGTTTTGGAAAATTATCACCAATGCATCCACAATCCCCACCGCTATCTCCCTCAAGACCCTTGGATGTAATCCATCAGGCCCAGGGGATTTATCCTCCTTCAGTCTCATTAATTTCCCTAATACCACCTCCTTGGTGATCTTAATAGTATTTAGCTCCTCCATTCCTACCGCCCCCTGTTTATCCAGCGTTGGAATATTTTTTGTGTCTTCTATGGTGAAGACTGATACAAAATACTCGTTTAATGCCTTTGCCATTTCCATGTTCCCCACCAACAACTCTCCAGTCTCACCCTCCAATGGACCAACGTTCACCTTAGCCACCCTTTTTCTTTTTATATAGCTATAAAAACTCTTACTATTAGTTTTTATGTTGTTTGCTAAATTCCTTTCATAGTCTATTTTCCCCGTCTTAATTAATCTCTTAGTTATTTTTTGCTGACCTTTAAATGCTTCCCAATCCTCTACCCTCCCACTATCTCTGGCTACCTTATATGCCCTTGCCTTCAGCCGAATACTATCCTTTATAGTTTTACTGAGCCATGGCTGACTGTTCTTACCCTTACCCCTTTTTTTCTTCATAGGAATAAATTTTTCTTGAAGGTTATACAGTAGACCCTTAAACGTACACCACTGCTCATGTACCGTCTTATTCTTGAGTCTGCTATCCCAGTCAACTTTGATCAGCTCAGTCCTCATACCTTCATAATCCCCCTTATTTAGACTAAGCACCCTAGCCTGAGTTTCAACCTGCTCCCCTTCTATTTGAATATGGAATTCGACCATATTGTGGTCACTTGTTCCCAACGAGTCCCTAACTATGACATTTTTAATTAATCCTGCTTCATTACACAGGACCAGATCCAAGATTGCCTCCCCCCTTGTCGGTTCTGTGACATACTGTTCTAGGAACCCGTCTCTAATACATTCTATAAATTCTTCCTCTAGTCTACCCTGCCCAGTTTGGTTTGCCCAATTAATATGAAAATTGAAGTCCCCCATGATTACAGCAGTTCCCTTTTTACATGCGTCAACTATTTGCAGATTTATGTTCTGACTAACAGCGTCACAGCTATTTGGAGGTCTATAAATTACACACACTAGTGTTTTTTTTCCCCTTGTTATTCTCTATCTGTACCCAAGCTGTTTCACTATCCTGATCCTTCAACGCAATATCCTTCCTCTCTATTGCCGTTATTCCCTCCCTTATTAAAAGGGCCACCCCTCCTCCCTTTCTTTCCTGTCTATCTTTCCTAATTGTCGAGTACCCCTCTATATTTAACTCCCAGTCCTGATCCCCTTGCAGCCATGTCTCCGTAATGGCCACGATATCATAACTTAATTGCACCGTTAATTCATTTATCTTATTACGAATACTCCGTGCATTTAGATAAAGCACTTTCAGATGATTTTTACTACCCTTCCTTTCCGTTTTTGCCCCTTTTACATCTAGAGCTTTATCTTCACCCATTATGTCTCCTGTCACATTTTGACTTTCCGCTTCCCCACTGATACCCTGCTCTATTTCCTCTACCCCTGCCGTTATTACCCCCCTTGATACCTCCCCCCCGCTACTTAGTTTAAAGACCTCTCTACTGCCCTAGTTATATGATTTGCCAGGACCCCAGTCCCAGCACCGTTCAGGTGAAGTCCGTCCTTACAGAACAGATCCCCCCTGTCCCAGTACTGGTGCCAGTGGCCCAAGAAACCAAACCCATTATTCCCACACCAGTCTTTGAGCCACGCATTCAGCTTTTTAATTTTACGTACCCTCGCCGATTTGGCCCGTGGCTCAGGTAGCAATCCGGAGATCAGTACCCTCGAGGTTCTGCTTTTTAATTTATTCCCTAACTGCTCAAACTCCTTCAGCAGATCCTCCTTCCTCGTCCTTCCTATGTCATTGGTCCCCACATGGACCACGACCACTGGATCCTCCCCCTCCCACTGCAAATTTCTCTCCAGCATCGCAGAGATATCCTTAACCCTAGCACCGGGTAGGCAACACAGCCTTCGGGACATGTTCTGCTGGCCGCAGAGAACCTTATCTACCCCCCGAATAATACTATCCCCTATCACTACGGCATTTCTTCTAACTCCCCCCTCTTGAATGGCCCCCTGATCCACGGTGCTGCAGCCAGGTTGCTCATCCCTCCCACAGCCCCTGATCCCGTCCTTACATTGAGTAAGAGCCTCGGTCATGCTCGTCAGGGACAAGGGCTGTGGCTCCTGCCGCATCTCCTCCTGGTTCCCCCTACCTGCCTCGCTTATGGCCACACCTTCCTTTCCTTGCTCACTGCCTACTGAATTAGTTAAACTGGTCGGTGTGACCATCCCCTGGCACAAAACATCCAGGTAATACTCCCCCTCCCTGATGTACCGCAGCGTATGAAGTTGGGTCTCCAGCTCATCAATGCGGAGCTGGAGTTCCTCTAGCCTCAAACACTTACTGCAGCTGTAGGGATCTTCTACATCAATGGTGTCGACAAATTCCCACATCTCGCAGTATTGGCACATCTCCTGACCGCCCATCTTATATAAATAATTAACTGGTCCTATTTAAGAATCCCCTACTGTATTGATACACCCCTTATTTATATAATCCTACCTCCTATAAATGGGAAAGTACTCACCCCAGCCGTAAATTACCTACTGGTTTGGCTGTCTAGTGGTAATTCCGTCCGCTCTTCCTGTCTGGTCCACTGCTCCCTTGCAGTGCGTGGCAAACCTCTTTGCCTCTGTTTTATATCTACAGTGCGTGGCAAACCTCTTTGCCAACCTCTTTGCCTCTGTTTTATATCTACAGTGCGTGGCAAACCTCTTTGCCAACCTCTTTGCCTCTGTTTTATATCTACAGTGCGTGGCAAACCTCTTTGCCTCTGTTAGTCTCTGTTAGTCTCTCGAGTCTCTCGAGCCGCGGCTCCGTCCGTCCTCCCTCGGCGACAGCACCTCTACTTGTTTTCCTGCAGACAGGCCAGGAGAAGCCAAAGATCAGCAGCACAAACAGCACCTGCCCGAAACCACAGATCTCTGGACTGAGCTGGGTCCACAATCAAAGGAGAAACAGCTGTGGACAATTAGCTGTTATTGGATCAACTTAATGAGTTCAATGGTCTGAGAACACTAATGCAATTATCAAGAAAGCTCATCAGCGCCTCTACCTCCTGAGAAGATTATGGAGAGTCGGTTTGTCAAGGAGGACTCTCTCTAACTTGTACAGGTGCACAGTAGAGAGCATGCTGACCGGTTGCATCATGGCTTGGTTCGTCAATTTGAGCGCCCTGGAGAGGAAAAGACTACAAAAAGTAGTAAACACTGCCCAGTCCATCATCGGCTCTGACCTTCCTTCCATCGAGGGGATTTATCGCAGTCGCTGCCTCAAAAAGGCTGGCAATATCATCAAAGGCCCACACCATCCTGGCCACACACTCATCTCCCTAAGACTGCAACAACCAGGTTCAGGAATAGCTAATACCCCACAGCCATCAGGCTATTAAACCTGGCTCGGACAAAACTGATTATTAATAACCCATTATCTGTTATTTGCACTTTATCAGTTTATTTATTCATGTGTGTATATATTTATATTATGGTATATGGACACACTTATCTGTTTTGTAGTAAATGCCTACTATGTTCTGTGTGCTGAAGCAAAGCAAGAATTTCATTGTCCTATACAGGGACACATGACAATAAACTCACTTGAACTTGAAATTGAACTTGGTCAGCATGGACGCTGTGGGACAAAGGGGCTGCTTTCATACAATTCGACTGGTGTTTATATCAAGGATAGTGCATAAGATGTTAAAATGCATGAGCTGAAACATGCAGGCTATGCCTGATGTTTCCAATGGGTATTACTGGAGTCTGCATGGAGTCCAAAGATACTGACTGCTTTGCTTGTATTCCCAAGTATTACACTCAACCCACTTATTTGAAAGGTGATCTGGCATGTACTGGAGATCAGGAGGATTTTTGCCATTTTTTTAATTGTTATGCTTTTTATATTAAGGTACCAGTTGTGGCACAAGGTCATGCACCCAAAGCTTTGCCTCTTTTCAAAGGATGCTGGGGCATTCCAGGCTGGGACCTCTTGGCACCTTCCTGTTCAATTCCTGGCTGTGGGGGAAGTGGTGGCCAGCTGGAACTGCCCTCTGCACCAGGCACATTTGTTCCAGCTCCATTTGGCCCAACGTCAATGGTGTGGTGACTGCACCAGAGAATAGTGTGGCCACAGTACTCAGTTTTTAGTTTTAGAGTTACAGCATAGAGACAGGCCCCTTGACCCACCAAGTCTACGCGGACCCCATCGATCACCCGTTCACACTAGTTCTATATTATCCCGCTTTCCTATCCAATCCTTTCACACAGGGGATAATTTGTAGAGGTCAATTAATCTACAAACGTGCACGTCTTTGGGATGTGGGGGGGAAACCGGACCACCTGGAGGAAACCCACGCGGTCACAGGGGGAACGTACAAACTCCACATAGTCAACATCTGAGGTCAGGATTGAACCCGGGTTTCCAGCACTGTGAGGCAGCAGCTCTACCCGTTGCAACATTGCGCCACCCACTGTAGACCCAGAAGAGCAGAGACACACTGACAGGAATCTATTGATTGCCATGTGTAAGTGTACTTGTATAGACAGCAGTTTAGTAGGACAGTGACAAAGAGCCCTACTTTTGTATCGTTTCAACGACAAATTCTGCCCCAAGGGTGTTCAAATTGGGTTGCTAATCTGTCATTCACGATGGTAGGGGAACAGTAGGGATGGATGATTTGGAAGGGAGAGGACAAAGACTGACAATCTGGGAAATGGGTAAATTGTGAGCTCAGAGATGTTATTCAGAAGCAATTATGGTTTAGTGCTCACTTGGAAAAAAAACTCAGTTACGACTCATACAACAAGCTTTTCAATGGGTAACAGCTCGCCCGATCGACCCAACTACTCCATTGTTAGGCGGCCATCTTGATCACCAGCTCGGACAAGTGAAGGTGACCAAATAGGCCTCTTAGCAACGGACAGCAGCCCAATTGGGCGAACTGCTCCCTTCATACACGCTGAATTACTCCAGCACTTTGTATTTTTGGCTCATGATTCCAGCATCTGCAGTTCCATGTGTCTCCATGGTTTTCAATATATATACGTACACGTATATTCCGCTCAGAAGGGAAAGCAGAAAGAAGAAGAATGCAGATTTAAACCAAGAAGCTGGAATTCGGAAATACACCGATGCCACAAGCTGTGATGGAAACTATCCATCTAACATTGTTCTGAGCCTGTATTGTTAATTAGCAATTATTAACAAGTATATTATTATTTTTTAATACTTAAGCAGCTGACTGCCAGGTTTACAATTTTGTGACAAATTTTAAGGTGTAAATATGGCAGCTTATTGAATATTGTGGGGGTGGTCTGTAATATTTAGAGAGACACAGCGTGGAAACAGCCCCTCTGGCTTACCGAGTCCACGCCAACCATCCATCACCCATACAATAGTTCTATGCTATCCCAGTTTTACATCCTACACATTAGGGGTAATTTTACAGAAGCCAATTAACCTACAAACCTGCTCGTCTTTGGAATGTAGGAAGAAACCGGAGCAACTGAAGAAAACACATGCGATCACAGTGAGAATGGACAAACTCCACACAGACAGTGCCCGTAGTCAGGATCAAACTCGGGTGTCTAGCGCAGCTCGACGGCTTTGCCACTGTACCGCAATATTCCTTTTGCAAACCAGCCTACAGAGTGTTAGGAGTGTTAGCATCTTATGGCAATTGACAATTCACAGGGCATCTCTTCCTTACAATAAATTGCTCGTTGATTTGCACTTTAATGATAACATGCATCATTCAAATACCATTATTATTTCAGCGAAGTCTGGAACATTATTTTTCTCAGTGTTCAAATGAAACAAAAAATGAAATTCGAAAAATCTGCAGTAAATTTATCTGAAGTACATTAAATGGTTCTTAGAAGCTCTGGTCGTAAGTATTTTAAAAATTGAGAGTAAGCCATTAGACTGTCCGCATCACAAAATCATGTCAAATAGGCTGACTCCAGATAACTGTGAATATTTCCTTCTAAATAAATGATCTATTAACTGCTTCACAATTGACTTTTGTAAACAAATTAATTGGGTTTAATAATTCAAAGGTTTAAAAATGTAGAACATTCATAAATCCTTATGACAGAAAAACTGAGGACTAGAAATTCCTGCAAACCCACAAGCAAATGGAATATGTTTATTGAATAAATGTAACTCACGGATGAATTCTAAGTTGAATATCTATGATTCCATTACATGAGGAAAAAGGCAGTATTGAGTAGATTGCTTATTTCATGAACTGAGCTTTCTCTCGATACATCTCGGGGACAATGGCTTTGGATACTTGCAACCATTTAAATATTTACTTGTGTTAAAGAATCATAGTCATACAATGTGGAAACAGGCCCTTCAGTCCAACTTGTCCGCACCAAACAACATGCCCCAAATACACTAGTCCCACCTGCCTGCATTTGGCCCATTTCCTTGTAAACCTATCCTGTCCATGTACCTGTAAAAATGTATTTTAAACACTGTGAGAGTACCAGCCTCAACTACCTTCTCTTCCACACACAGACCACCCTATCTGAAAAAATTGCCCCTCAGGTTCATATTAAATATTTCCCCCCTCAACTTCCCTCTTCTCCCCTCTCCCATCGGGCAAAAGGTATAAAGTGTGAAAACGCATACATCCAGATTCAGGAACAGTTTCTTCAAAGCTGTATCGGGCAACTGAACCATCCTACCACAACTAGAAAGCAGTCCTGAACTATTATCTACCTCTGGAGACCCTCGGACTATCTTTGATCAGGCTTTACTGGCTTTATCTTGCACTAAGCGTTTTTCACTGTACCTCAGTACACGTGGCAATAAACTAAACCAAACTATAAAAAAGATGCATTTCTGCAAACTCTTTTAAGAGTTGCGATTTCATTCTTGAGCCAAAATGTGAAGAACATTGTAATCTGGCACGTTGCTGTTCTTGGTAGCTCAGTGTTCTCACGCTGTTGTTGATAAGAATCATATATCTATAAAGTTACAATGATGTGCCAAGTGCAAGCACACAAATACAGTGAAGGGAAATAAAATAAATAGCAAGAAATTCAAGCCCGCTAATGACTGAGGTCAGTGCACCATCATAAGAGATGTGTTTTCTCGAAAGGCTTAATGATCATCAGTTGCAGTATTCAGGATGTAATGACAGGGAATATCCCAGGTTTGTTTCTTACTTTGGGATAATGAGGATTCTACACAAGCTTCAGTGATACCATGAAGAAGACACCAGGGTTCGAGGGCCTGAGCTTTAAGGAGAGGTTGAGCAGGCTCCTTGGAGTGCAGAAGGATGAATGATAATCTTAATAGTACAATAATAGTACAAAAAGACAAAACATGATGCCCCCAACTCAATGTAGTCCAGAGCTTATTTGGAGGTTGTAATGTTTAATAGCCTGATGGCTGGAGGGAAGAAGCTGTTCCTAAACCTGGATGTTACAGTTCTCAGGCTCCAATATCTTCTTCCCAATGGCAGGAATGAAATGAGTGTGTGGCCTGGATGGTGTTGGTCTCTGATGAAGCTGGCTGCCTTTCTGAGGCAACGACTCCTGTAAATCTCTTCGATGGTGGGGAGGTCAGAATAGTACATGACACGACAGGAGGACATGAATAGTGGATATAATTCATATTGCAGCAATGTTTTGAGTAAACATTATTTGTATAAAATTAAGGTGTTTGGAATGTACTGTAGAATGCAAACTGCAAAAGAAAATGAAAAACTTTAATTAATTCCACACGTACCAGAAGCCTTTTTATAATTCAGGCACAATAGCAAATAAAATCATAACGCTGAAGGAATCAGTGAAAAGTTGTGATTCATTAAAATGTTACACATTGAAAATCCCAATACACAAGAGAAAACATATAATCCATGCAACGCGCTGTAAATGAATTCCAAATCAAATCACACATTGAGAATATAATCATTCAAATCAGGAATGCAGCTTTATACCATTTGTTAGAAATAATGTTTGCTACAATCTTACATCCCTTTGAGTTAAAGCGAAAACTATACTCAGTGTTTGCAGTTAAATATGGGAGTCATGTTTTACCTTCCACAGAATCATTAATGCCCTTAAATATGTTTCCTGTGCATGTTTGTTTTTTACAAAGAGTTATGTCAAAGTTACTTAACCATAGCACAACATCAGAATATGATGTTTATTCTATAATTCTGTGTCAATTTATCATCAGGTTTTTGGTGCTTTAAGCGGTAGACAAAGGAGTTCACACCTGATGTGTGCTGTGATACTCTATGACAGGTATCCCCCATGTCTCAGTCAGAGACTCCCTGATCTAGAGACTCCTCGTTCTACACCCTGTGACTGTGCTCCTGTGATTGATTTGTTTCCTCTGAACCAGAACGTACAGTGAGTCATCACTTGCTTTTCTTCAGCTCTCTTGGAGCCCTCTAATTTTACTCCACAGCGAGGTACCTGACAAGGGTCGATATATTACCATTTATTTTTTATTTATATTGTGAAGCAGCTCAATACAGCTCTTGTTTGTGAAATTACCATCACGCTAAATGAGATATTCCTCAGAATAGATTTACTATCTTAAATTAGACATCATCGCCATCTGAACTGATTTCCACCACAAAGTTATAATCTTAGAGCCTGGCCTAACCACGACTCTACTGCCAGAAACCTAGTGATCTGGTGCAATGAAGAGAGTAGAAAGGTGTGCCTGGAGCAACACCATGCAAAACTTGCAAGATGGCAACTCTTTGCGTGCTGGTGGTTCCAAAGGAGAATTTACTTTAATAGAACATAGATCAAAGAACAGTACAGCACAAGAACAGGTCCTTCCGCCTACAATGTCTGTCGAACATGATGCCAAGACCAACTCTCATCTGCCTGCACATAATCCATACTTCTCCATTCCCAGCATATCCATGTGCCTATGCAAAGGCCTCTTACTGCAAATGCCACTATTGTCTAATACAGTTGCTCTACTCATTTAAATCTCTTCACATTTCCTGCCTAATCCACATTGGGCAGAAAATCATGTTGGGTAGACTGATGGGACTGAAGGCTGATAAATCCCCAGGGCCTGATGGTCTGCATCGTAGGGTACTTAAGGGAGGTGGCTCTAGAAATCGTGGGCGCGTTGGTGATCATTTTCCAATGTTCTATAGATTCTGGATCAGTTCATGTGGATTGGAGGGTAGCTAATGTTATCCCACTTTTTAACAAAGGAGGGTGAGAGAAAACAGGGAATTATGGACCAGTTAGCCAGACATCGGTGGTGCGGAAGATGCTGGAGTCAATTATAAAAGATGAAATAGCGGCACATTTGGATAGCAGTAACAGGATTGGTCCGAGTCAGCACGGATTTACGAAGGGGAAATCATGACTAATCTTCTGCAATTTTTTGAGGACGCAACTATGAAAATGAACAAGGGGGAGCCAGTGGATGTAGTGTACCTGGACTTTCAGAAAGCCTTTGATAAGGTCCCACATAGGAGATTAGTGGGCAAAATTAGAACATATGGTATTGGGGGTAGGGTACTGACATGGATAGAAAATTGGTTGGCAGACAGGAAATAAAGAGTAGGGATTAAGGTGACCCTTTCAGAATGGTAGGTAGTGACTAGTGGGGTGCAAGGCTCGGTGCTGGGACCGCAGCTATTTACAATATACATTAATGATTTAGATGAAGAACATTAGCAAATTTGCAAATGACACAAAGCTGGATGGCAGTGTGAATTGTGAGGAGGATGCTATGAGGATGCAGGGTGACTTGGACAGGTTGGGTGAGGGGCAGATGCATGGCAGATGCAGTTTAATGTGAGGTTATCCACTTTGGTGGCAAGAACAGGAAGGCAGATTATTATCTGAATGGTGTCAAGTTAGGAAAAGGGGAAGTACAATGAGATCTAGGTGTCCTTGTACATCAGTCACTGAAAGTAAGCAAGCAGGTACAGCAGGCAGTGAAGAAAGCTAATGGCATATTAACCTTCATAACAGGAGGAGTTGAGTAGAGGAGCAAAGAGGTCCTTCTGCAGTTGTACAGGGCCCTGGTGAGACCACACCTGGAGTATTGTGTGCAGTTTTGGTCTCCAAATTTGAGGAAGGACATTCTTGCTATTGAGGGAGTGCAGCGTAGGTTCACGAGGTTAATTCCCGGGATGGCGGGACTGTCATATGTTGAAAGAATGGAGCGACTGGGCTTGTATACACTGGAATTTAGAAGGATGAGAGGATATCTTATTGAAACATATAAGATTATTAAGGGTTTGGACACGCAAGAGGCAAGAAACATGTTTCCGATGTTGGGGGAGTCCAGAACCAGGGGGCCACAGTTTAAGTATAAGGGCCATTTAGAACAGAGATGAGGAAAAACTTTTTCACCCAGAGAGTTGTGAATCTGTGGAATTCTCTGCCTCAGAAGGCAGTGGAGGCCGATTCTCTAGATACTTTAAAGAGAGAGCTAGATAGAGCTCTTAAAGATAGCGGAGTCAGGGGATATGGGGAGACGGTAGAAACGGGGTACTGATTGTGGATGATCAGCCATGATCACAGTGAATGGCGGTGCTGACTCGAACGGCCAAATGGCCTACTCCTGCACCTATTGTCTATTGTCTAATTTCTACAAGCAAATCTGGTACAATTTCTAGTTGTTATATTGTGTTGTGCACTCCGTATCTTTTCCTTTGCTCTCTACCTATTGCAATTGAGATTGGTTTGATTATATCTATGTACAGGGAGGGAGAGAGAAAACGGGAAATTACAGACCAGTTAGTCTAACATCAGTAGTGGGGAAAATGCTAGAGTCAGTTATTAAAGATGGGATAGCAGCATATTTGGAAAGTGGTGAAATCATTGGACAAAGTGTTTAACAAAGTCAGCATGGATTTATGAAAGGTAAATCATGTCTGACGAATCTTATAGAATTTTTCGAGGATGTAACTAGTAGAGTGGATAAGGGAGAACCAGTGGATGTGTTACATCTGGACTTTCAGAAGGCTTTCGACAAGGTCCCACATAAGAGATTAGTATACAAACTTAAAGCACACAGTATTGGGGGTTCAGTATTGATGTGGATAGAGAACTGGCTGGCAGACAGGAAGCAAAGAGTACGAATAAACGGGTCCTTTTCACAATGGCAGGCAGTGACTAGTGGGGTACCGCAAGGCTCAGTGCTGGGACCCCAGCTATTTACAATATATATTAATGATTTGGACGAGGGAATTGAATGCAACATCTCCAGGTTTGCGGATGACACGAAGCTGGGGGCAGTGTTAACTGTGAGGAGGATGCTAGGAGGCTGCAAGGTGACTTGGATAGGTTGGGTGAGTGGGCAAATGCATGGCAGATGCAGTATAATGTGGATAAATGTGAGGTTATCCACTTTGGTGGCAAGAACAGGAAAGTAGACTTTTATCTGAATGGCGGCCGATTAGGAAAGGGGGAGATGCAACGAGACCTGGGTGTCATGGTACACCAGTCATTGAAAGTAGGCATGCAGGTGCAGCAGGCAGTGAAGAAAGCGAATGCTTTGTTAGCATTCATAGCAAAAGGATTTGAGTATAGGAGCAGGGAGGTTCTACTGCAGTTGTACAGGGTCTTGGTGAGACCACACCTGGAGTATTGTGTACAGTTTTGGTCTCTTAATCTGAGGAAAGACATTCTTGCCATAGAGGGAGTACAGAGAAGGTTCACCAGACTGATTCCTGGGATGGCAGGACTTTCATATGATGAAAGATTGGATAGACTCGGCTTGTGCTTGCTGGAATTTAGATTGAGGG
This sequence comes from Amblyraja radiata, assembly GCF_010909765.2. Classification (NCBI taxonomy): domain Eukaryota; kingdom Metazoa; phylum Chordata; class Chondrichthyes; order Rajiformes; family Rajidae; genus Amblyraja; species Amblyraja radiata. Next base: position 47,385,131 of record NC_045961.1, read on the forward strand.
GGGATCTTATAGAAACTTACAAAATTCTTAAGGGGTTGGACGGGCTAGATGCAAGAAGATTGTTCCCGATGTTGGGGAAGTCCAGAACAAGGGGTCACAGTTTAAGGATAAGGGGGAAGTCTTTTAGGGCCGAGATGAGAAAAACATTTTTCACACAGAGAGTGGTGAATCTCTGGAATTCTCTGCCACAGAAAGTAGTTGAGGCCAGTTAATTGGCTATATTTAAGAGGGAGTTAGATGTGGCCCTTGTGGCTAAAGGGATCAGGGGGTATGGAGAGAAGGCAGGTACAGGATACTGAGTTGGATGATCAGCCATGATCATATTGAATGGCGGTGGAGGATCGAAGTGCCGAATGGCCTACTCCTGCACCTATTTTCTATGTTTCTATGATTCTACAATGTTACTTGATTTGATTGGACTGCATGCAAAACAAAGCTTTTCTCTGTGCCCTGGTACACATGACAATAATAAACCTATACCTAAACTTAAACACCTTGTGTCCATAAAAATTGGATGCCTGGGTAAATTTACCACATTTAATAACGTGCTTGGAGTAGCAGGAGGTGCTTATTATAGCCAGAGCTACGTACTGTCACAGTCAATGGGGCAGGTCAATGTTCTGTGTACCTGGGTTTGAACGGTGGTTATGAATGAAACAACCATCAGATCCATCATATTGTCAGTAACGGTGGAGCCATTTGCAATGCTGGTCACTGTTTTCAAGACGTACTCCAGTGCACCAGAGTTGGCCACACCTTCAGACATGTTATTCCAGTTACATATATGCTATAAAATTGCCCAGTGTTTAGGAATGCCGTGTACATATAGGAGTCTTCACCTGTAATGTACATAGCTTCTTCCCAACAAATATCAGACTATTGTGCACTATGAACTCCAACTAAACTCCAAACTCCAAACTACAAACTGACTGGATTGCTTGAGGGACTTTGCGCTTTGTATTTGTTTCTGGACTATATTGATTTTCTTAATTTATTGAACTTGGGTATTATGGTATCCACTGAGTACTATGTCTGCATACTTGCTGTGCTGCTGCAAGTAAGAATTTAATTGTTCCATTTCTGGACATATGACAATAGTTTTAGTTTAGTTTTAGTTTAGTTTAGATATGCAGAGTGGATACAGACCCTTCAGCTAACTGAATCCACGCCGACCAGTGATCACCCGTACACTAGTTCAATACTACACACTAGAGACAATTTACCAAAGCCAATTAACGTACAAACCTCAACGTCCTTGCAATGTGGGAGGAAACCGGAGCACTTGGTGAAAACCCACGCAGTCACGGGGAGAATTTACAAATTATTTACAGACAGCACCCCTAGTCAGGATCAAACTCGTGTCTATGGTACTGTAATAATAATAATAATAATAATGGATGGGATTTATATAGCGCCTTTCTAATACTCAAGGCGCTTTACATCGCATTATTCATTCACTGTAAGGCAGCAACTCTACCACTGCGCTGCTGTGCAGCCCTTGAATAAAACACTCTTGACCATTGACTATAAAATGGAAGAATATCCAATCTAACAGATCTCTCAATCACCAGCGCAGTGATGGAAGGTATGCTGACCACAGCTATCAGAATGGCAATCAGTTTGGGTAACACCATAATCATTCGGCTTCTGGACTCATTACAGCCTTGGTTCACATCAGGTCAAGGGAGTTTGATTCCAGAAGTGAAGTGAGAGTGAGTGACCTTGGCAGCATTTACCTGAGTGTGGAGTTAAAAAAGCTTGAATAACATCAAAGCTAATATGAAGCAGAGAGAACACAAGGGAAGAGTTATTTTGTTACAGGCTGATAAAAGTATTCAAATGCTTCACCAGTGATCTTCCCTTTGTCATATTTTAGTTTTTCTAGTTTAGAGATACAGCATGGAAACAAGCCCCAGCGGACGAAGCTGTTGTTGCGGGAGCTCCGGAAAAACAGGTCACCAACCTGTGACCTGCGAGTTTCCGACGATGTCGTCCACTGGGCCCGCGGCCGAGCCTCCGAGGCTCCGAAGTCGGGTCGCCGCCGCCGGAACGCCGCCACAGCCCCGAAGTCGGGTCGCCGCCGCCGGAACGCCGCCACAGCCCTGAAGTCGGGTCGCCGCCGCCTGAACACCGCCACAGGCCCGAAGTCGGCCAGCCTCGCGTTGGTAAGTCCTGGATGTCTCTGCCACCGGAGCTTCGAGGTCGGTCCCAGTTGGAGGCCGCCAGCTCCGCCATTAGGCCTCAGTGCAGACGGAGACGGAGATGGGGGATATGACAAGAAAAGGTCGCATCCCCCCGAAGGAAGAGACTAAAAACATGTTTCTCCTACCGCCCCCACCCCCCACCCCCCACACACATACACATCCTAATAAACTAAAATTAACTAAAACAGAACAAAAGAAAACAACAAAAGAAAGAAAAAACAGATGGACTGCAGACGAGCCGCAGCTGCTAGGGCAGCGCCGTCCCTTCCAGGGATGAGGGATGAGTCAGAGTATAGAAGAGAGATCGAGCGACTGTCCATATGGTGCCAGCACAATAACCTGGCCCTCAACATCAGCAAAACCAAGGAACTGATTGTGGACTTTGGAAGGAGTAGGATGGGGACCCACAGTCCCGTTTATATAAACGGGTCGATGGTTGAAAGGGTCAAGTGCTTCAAATTCCTGGGCGTGCACATCTCTGAAGATCTTTCCTGGTCCGAGAACACTGATGCAATTATTAAGAAAGCACATCAGCGCCTCTACTTCCTGAGAAGATTACGGAGAATGGGTTTGTCAAGGAGGACTCTCTCTAACTTCTACAGGTGCACAGTAGAGAGCATGCTGTGAGCAAAAGTTGCATCGAGGCTTGGTTCGGCAACTTGAGTGCCCTGGAGTGGAAAAGACTACAAAAAGTAGTAAACACTGTCCAGTCCATCATTGGCTCTGACCTTCCTTCCATCGAGGGGATCTATCGCAGTCGCTGCCTCAAAAAGGCTGGCAGTATCATCAAGGACCCACACCATCCTGGCCACACACTCATCTCCCTGCTACCTTCAGGTAGAAGGTACAGGAGCTTGAAGACTGCAATGACCAGGTTCAGGAATAGCTACTTTCCCACAGCCATCAGGCTATTAAACCTGGCTCAGACAAAATTCTGAACATTAATAGCCCATTATCTGTTTATTTGCACTTTATCAGTTTATTTATTCATGTGTGTATATATTTATATTATGGTATATGGACACACTGATCTGTTCTGTAGTCATGCCTACTATGTTCTGTTGTGCTGAAGTAAAGCAAGAATTTCATTGTCCTATCAGGGACACATGACAATAAACTCTCTAGATTCTTGAATCTTGATCGGTTGGTTATTGATTAGTAAAAGTGTCAAAGATTACGGGAGAAAATAGGATAATGAGGTTGAGAGGGAACAGCAGATTAACTAGCAGAGCAGACTCGATGGGCTGAATGGCTTAATTTTGCCCTATGTCATGAATTTAAGGAGATAAACACAAAAAGCAGGATTAACTCAACGGGTCAGACAGCATCTCTGGAGAAAAATAATAGGTGACGTTTCAGGTCGAGACCTTTATTCAGACTGGTCTGTTTTTATTTCATATTTCAATCATCTGCAATATTAATACAATGTTCTACTATTTTATTCATATAATTTTACCAAGTTGATGGAAATGAATCTGAATAAAACATGTCTAGCATTGCACAAAAGGTTTCACCATTTACATTAATCACACAAAATCCTTTCAGATTTTATTATGAATACTGAACAATCTAAAGATGAGTAAAAGGTAATTATGGATTTGAAATGTCATTGCCTTGCTAGAAAATTCAGTTTTTCATTCATTCAATCTTTTTCAGCAAAGATCAATGAATGTCTATTTGGAGGCGCAAGCAACTGCAGATGCCCTAATCTTGAATAAATCCCAAAGTGCTGGAATTACTCAGTGTCAGGCAGCATTCATGGATCCGTAATCTCCATGTTCTCCAGAGATGTTGCCTGACCCGCTGAATTACTCCAGCATTTTGCACTTGTGTTTTGTGATTTTTCTGCCCTCTTACTTTAATGTTACAAATGTTACACATTCCTGAGTTACCTTTCTTCCATAGATATTGTCCTTGCCTTTGCCTGCACTTAACTGTTTTTCTCTTCACATTTCTTGTCCTTATTGGCTCAATAGTCCTATCTGTCTATATTTGAGGGAAAGGTCCATATGAACGTATCGATGCATATTTTATCCTATATTATGGAATTCGGAAGTAAAGATAGACTTTAGCAGAGGCTGAAGAAAGGCTTCTAGATGTTAGTGCACCAGTTGTGATCCACCTATTTTTCCTTACCATTTCCAATATTGAATCTTATCTCATTATCTCCCTATTTTCAGAGCATTGCAATTTGAAATTTGCTTCGCAGAAATTATTGGAAACATTTAGCAAATCAATTAGTATCTTCTGGAAAGACCAAAGTGTTAACATTTCAGATCAGGGTGTCTGTTGAATGTTTCACCATTTTCTGTTTTTAGTTCAGATTTCCAGCATATTTGTTTTTTAATTATTTTTTTTCATGCTGAAATGTTCTTCCTTTAATCCTGCCGAAATCCATACACTCAAGTATATGCCAAATCTGGTTTACAAATCCTGTGCAAACTAACTTGCTTCTAATCTCTCTAAAACCTTTTTACCACTTACAGAAGCATGCAATGGAAAAATCTCCAGTTGCCTGGATGAGTGCATTGCAATTATCTCTTCGAAGTTCAATACCGTCCAGGATAAAACAGTATTCTATTGGGGAGCATGGCGGCGCAGCGGTTGAGTTGCTGCCTTACAGCACCAGAGACCCAGGTTCGATCCTGTCTACGGATGCTGTCTGTACGGAATTTATACATTCTCCCAGGGTTTTCCCTGGGTGCTCCAGTTTCCTCCCACATTTGAAAGACATACAGGTTTGTAGGTTAATTGGCTTTGGTAAAGATTGTAAATTGTCCCTAGTGTATAGGATAGTGCTAGTGTACTGGGATCAGTGGTCGGTGCAAACTCGATGGGCTGAAGGGCCAGTTTAAACTAAAATAAACTATGATTATAAGAATCATAGAATAAGCAAAACACATCTATGTATATCAGACAAATGGAGGTTTAGCCGTACCAAATTTTTTGTTTTACTTTTGGGCAGTCCATATTAAAAATATGAATTTCTGGTTGGAAGAAATGGATCAGCAACCAGACTGGTTAAAGATGGAAAAGGAACACTGTTTGCCTTTTGAAATTGGTTCGATTATGTTTGATCTCACAAAACTGCACATAAAAAACCTATAGGGGAAACCCTATAATATATAGTGGTATACGAATCTGGAAACAAATAAAAGAGACTTTAAAATTGGATAATATATCACTGTTTCCCCATTGTAAACAACCCCTTATTTAAACCATCCATATTGGATAAAGGTTTTACACAATGGAAAAATTATGGAATTAAAAAGATGGGACATCTTTATAGGAAAGGCATTTTTCTTTCATTTCAGGAGTTACAACAGATTTACGGACTACACTCAAATAACATTTTCAGATATTTACAATTTAGAGATTACCTTAAATCTAATACACAAGATTACAGAACTAGGGAACCAGAAATCCTTGATGAATGTTTGAATAAACATCCTAATACAGAAAAATTAATAACTCATATTTATAACACCCTCTTTGATAGCGAGGTCCCATCGACGGAATTATATAGACATACATGGGGAAATAAATTAGGCCAACCTATAACGAAAGATATTAGGGACGAAAGTCTACAACATATACATCAATGCTCGTTAAATGCCAGACATGCCTTAATACAATTTAAAGTATTACATAGATTACATTACTCTAAAACAAAAATAGAATCTTCTCACATATATCTCCTATTTGTGATAAATGTCAGCATGTAGAGGCTAACTTAACGCATACTTTTGTAAATTGTATAAAAATCTAAAATTTCTGGATTGATATTTTTAGAATAATTTCTGAAGTTATCAACACCCAATTGGAACGCAAAACTAATAATACTAGGTATATCAGAACAAAGCCTAACACTTACAACAAACCAAAGAAGCTTTCTCGACTATAGTATAATAACTAGGAAAAAATTAATATTAAAATTTTGGAAAGGCCCTATAACCCCCACAATTAAAATGTGGATTATTGAAATGTCGGGGACCTTACATTTGGAAAAAATTAGATTTGGCTTAATGGACAAACAATAACTTTTTGTCAGAATATGGTCTCCATTTATCGACTATTTGAAGGGGTAGATTGGTTCAGCACAGGAACCTAACTGAAGCTTGAACTCAGGATTAGATGAAAAGTTATACTTTATAACTTACGAACCTATCTCCAATGTTGTATTATTAGTAAATTATTCCAATCTTCTTTATCATGCCCCTTTTTTTGGCTCTCTCTTACTTTCTATCTATATAACAAAAACTAAAGCAGAATCAATACACAACTGATAATATTATTAATGTACGACTGATATACATGAAATGTTTTTAATATGATATGTGCTTGCTTCTAATAAAAATATATTAAAAATAAATAAGTAAATAAACTAAAATAAAATAAACTTATTTAGGAATTTTACTTTTGCTCATTTCATCCACTTCCGTCGCTGGAGTTCTACAGGATTGTACATCAAGTTGACAAGCTTATTTGAGAACCCCTCTCAAACGTGCAACCTCCACCACCGAGATTTTAATGAATCAAGTCAAGACTTTAATGTGCCAAACTATTGTGATTTTCATGTGTACAGTGAATGTACCATTGGATATGGGCACTGTTGCGTCTTTGCATGTGTGAACATATACCCCATGAGTAGGAGGGTAGATTTTCTACCCAATATCTAATGAATGTTGGTTAGTCTTCGAGATTATAAATGATAAACCTATTACGTGCTAAAATTGATGATCTCACAGTGTCATGCATGTAATTGTTAAAAAAAATGCGTTGAAGAAACACTCCAGTAAAGTTAGACCAATTTGGTTAATTTCACAATAAATGTACGAAAGAGCAAAATTGCTTGTTTCATCACGAAAATAGCAATATATTCCCACCGTCACTATTAATGTTCTAATCCTGCTTTACAAATGAGTAGTTCCTGAACTTAGATGCCAATGTAGATGGGTTGGTTAGTGAGTTTGTAGATCACACCAAAATTGATTGAGTTGAGTTGAGGAAGGCAGTCATCTGGATTTAGATCAGCTACAGAAATGGGCAGAGAAATGGCAGATGGAGAGTACTCTGCGCAAGTGTGAGGTGTTAAACTTTGGGTGATCGAATATAAGGGTAAAATACATAATTAATGGCAAGACCCTTAACAGTAACAGCATTGATGTACAGAAGGATCTTGTGGTCCAAGTCCATAGCTCACTGAAATTGGCAACACAAATAGATAGAGAAGTAAAGAGAGCATTTAGATTAGATTAGATTAGATTCAATTTTATTGGCATTGCACAAATACGAGTATAGGTACAACGAAATGCAGTTTAGCATCTAATCAGAGTGCAAAGTAGTAAAATACTGGTTAAAACAATATGTACAATGCGGGTAAATTAATCTAGTCCATAGGCAAATAAATATATACAGATAAAAGGGCATATGGTACGATTGCCTTCATCGGTTGGGGTGTTGTGTGTAAGAGTCAGGAATTCATGTTGTAGATTTATAGGACTTTGATTCGCCACATTTGCAGTATTATGTGCAATTCTGATTATCCCATTATAGGAAAGATGTGGAGACTTTAGAGAGGGTGCAGAAGAAGTTTGCCAGAATACTGCCGCGACTAGAGGCTATTCTCTCTAAGGAGAGGATGTACAAACTTGGATTGTTTCCTCTGGAATTCCTCTGGAGGTTAAATCTAATAGAAGTATATCAAATGAGTATTGATAGAGGAGACATTCAAAACTTTTTCCCAAGTTGGAAATATTAAAAACTGGAGCTCTAAGGTGAGAGGGGCAAAATCTAAGGAAGATGGGGTGTTTTTTTTGGAATGAGCTGCTAGGAGTGGTGGTAGAAAGATACAATAGGGGCATTTAAGAGGCTTTTAGATAGGCACATGGATATGAAGGAATATAGATAATGTGCGGACAGTAGCCATGGCATAACTTAGCATTACGTTCGGCATTGTGGGCTGAAGTCCCTGTTTCTGTGCTGTGCTGTTCTATGTTCTTTGTTCTGTGATGATTTATAGTGGAGTCACCAATTTCAGTGCCCAGAAAGTGAAAAACTTATGAACCTCTATTTCTATTGCTATTATTGCTACATAATCAAAAGTGATGATTGAATTCTCCAGAGAAATAAAAAGAGAGATTAAAGGAAACCTCTGACCCTCTTCCTCAGCTGAGCCTGCCCGTGTAGAAGATTAAAGGGCCTGTCCCACGAGCATGCGGCAAGCGCGACCAAACCGGAAACGGGGCCACGCGTGGGCCGCGCGGTGGTCGAGTGATCCCCGTACAGGGCTGGTTCCACCAGCATGCGCCTGCATGCGGCGAGCGCGACCAAACCGGAAGCGGGGGCCGCGCGGAGGTCGAGCGAGTGACGTGAAGTTCAAGCGAAGTCCGCGGGAAGTTCGTGCCCGTATGTATGTTTTGTTATTCAACCCCCTCCCCCACCCCACCCCCTCACCTCTCCTGCTGGGAGCATTGAATGAAAACTATTGTAGTCGTAAAGATTTGGAGCCTCTGTAGGTTGTGCTTGATGGCATCCCATGGTTTTACAGTTGGTGTGATAGATGAGATTATATAGTCTGGTTGGGTGAGTCATCTGATTGCCCAACTAATGTACTTAAAAACATCTACTCTGATACACTATGTGTCTTCATGAAATGAAGCTGTGTTTATATCAATGCCATAATTCAAATCAAAGGAAAATTGTATTTCAATTAATGTCAGCTATTAGAAATTTTATTTTGTAGAGTTTGATAAAAGTATAGAACAGATGAGAGGACTGGACAAGCCAGATGCAGGAAAAATGTTCCAAATTTTGGGGGATTTCAGAACCAGGGGCCACAGTCTAAGAATAAAGGGAAGGCCATTTAAAACTGAGATGAGAAAAATCTTTCACCCAGAGAGTTGAGAATTTGTGGAATTATCGGCCACAGAAGAAATTCTGTGGATGAATTTAAAAGAGAGTTAGATAGAATTCTCGGGGCTAGCAGAATCAAGGGTTATGGGGAAAAGGTAGGCACGAGGTACTGATTGTGGATGATCAGCCATGATCGCAATGAATGGCGGTGCAGGGTCGAACGGCCATTTGCCACCTCCTGCACCTATTTTCTATGTTTCTATGTTTCTACGAGGTTAAACTTCCCTGGTTTTCAAACTATCAGCAGGAAGACTGTGTTGTAAGGGGATTTTAATTGAATTAATAGCTGCATCCCAGAGAAGAACAAATTTAATTTCTTAGCTTTACACGTATTTCAAATTAATTGAATCAGTATTGTAGCCTAAGGGAGTCTGTGCCCTGTCAATGTAACAGTGACTTTCTCAGTAAGATATTAATTAGATTCAGAAATGATTACATTTTGCAATATAAAAGTGATAAACTGGAAAGTGAATGTTAACAAATGAAAACTCTCACAGTAAAAATATTTTGGTTTTATATAGTTCTGAATGTCTGATTCAAAATGCTGCAGTTATGAATCGTGTATAAATATATTATTATTGGAAAACTAAATAGGTTGTGCTAATTTCTCACAAAATTCCAATTATTTTGAGAGGAATACTGATCCCCAAATATCCTGGCCTGTATGAGTTGAAGAACACAGTTGAAAGGACACCAGTTTATATTCAGCTTCGCTTTCCTACCTTCTCAGTTAATATTTTTTAAGATCTATGAATGCAGCCTGATATCTTTTAGCTTTGTGAAGATCATAAATGGGGCATTAAACAGACTTGAAGATGCAAGGAACTACAGATGCTGGTTTACAAGAAACAGACAATATGGTGTGCAGTCTACCCTCCGTAATTGTACATCAATGCAGTTAAAATATGTTAATAGGTCGATTTAACATATGGGACAACTCATAGAACTATAAGAACAAGTTAAAGTATATTTGTGACTTTGACTTTGAGCATCTCTAATCTCTCCAATTTCAATAGCTTCCAGGGGCGCCGCACGATTGGCAGCCCCACCAACAGTCTGTCTGTTTTTTCATCTTTTTTTTATTATTAGTGTGTGTTAAAAGTCTGTGTAAATGTTCCCCGGTTTGTTTTATGTGGGGAGAGGGGTCAGTCTCTTGTCGGAGATGTGATTGTTTTCCAGGTTGCATTTCCGGTCGCTCTGCGGACTACCATCGACGGGGCTGGAGGCCTCCTCGGACTGACTTTGAGCCTGACCGCGGGGCGTGGACTTAACATCGGAGCGATCCCTTGCCTGGTATCGCTCCAACCGCGGCCTGCAGACTTTACCATAAAGGAGTTCGCAGTCTTGGGAGAGGCTAGTCGAGAGCTCCGATGGCGCAGAGGCTCGACCAGCCCCGACACGGGATTCGATCGCCGGCACGGGGGAGCTGACATCCCCCCCAATGCAGGAGCTGATCACCCCGATGCAGAGGGCTCGACTGCCGGCTACGGGAGTTAAGATCGTCCCGTCAACGGAGGGTCCGAGGCACCCGACCGCAGGACAACATTGAAGGGAAGCTATTTGGACTTTTTTTCACCTTCCATCACAGTGAGGAATGTGAGTCAATGTGGTGGATGTTTATGTTAACATGTATTTTGTGTATTCCGTTGCTTTTTATTTGTATGACTGACTTGGCAAATGAAATTCCTCGTATGTTACAAAAGATACTTGGCTAATAAAGTATTATTATGATTGTGATTGTGAATTGGAATGACAACCAAGAATGATAACCTATGCTGACAATCTCCAAAGCAAATTATTGAGAAATCACACAAGCAGAACACACACATAAGGTTTCATGCAACATGGTAAAACCAAATGAGACGCAAATGATGCCCAAGTGGGCCCTTAACTCAGCGGGACAGGCAGCATCTCTCCAGAGATCTCTCCAGAGATGCTGTCATCCCACTGAATTACTCCAGCATTTTGTGTCTATCTTTGGTGTAAACCAGCATCTGTAGTTCCTTCCTACACATAAATATCTTCTTGGTGTTTTTTTGTGGTCTCAACTTACAAAGCAATTAATATCACTCTTCATTGTTGAATCCAGATGATCAAGGAAGTGTTGGGCAAAAAAAATGTACTTGTTACAAAGTTGGCTCATTCTTCAGGGTGATAAGTGACCTGAGTGTGATCAAAGTCAAAGTCAAAGTAGCCTTTATTGTCATTCAGACTTTGCGGATTGAACGAAATCTCGTTGCTTTGCAGTCCTACATATAGTAAAAATGACAAAAACACACAATAAACACAAATTAACATCCACCACAGTGAGTTCACCAGGCACCTCCTCACTGTGATGGAAGGCAAAAGTCTTAAGTCTTTGTCTCTTCCCTTCTTATTCTCCCTCTCTGCCGAGGCAATCCAGGCTTCATGGCTGTAATGCACCAAGCAATGCCTACTCTAGGTGGTTTGACTGTGACTATTTGGTTTTGAAGTCAGAGACCACACAAGCAAGGCATTAATCAATGCAATCTTTATTGTGGACAAAACATCTATACTGAACAATGCTGCCTGGTGGATTGGAGTCAGTGGCAGGCAGCTCCATCCGCAGCAGGTTTACCAATGACACCGAACACAAGGGCGAAGTCCCACGCAGTGCTCCCTGGGCTGAGTTATACCCTTTTCCAAGGGGGTTAGGAGAGAGAAATAGATCAGCCATGATTGAATGGCGGAGTAGACTTGATGGACCGAATGGCCTAATTCAACTCCTATCACATGACCTTATGACCTTGTCAACAACATTTCACAGTTAACAATACATAGTAAAATACATCAAATCATAGTAAGATACATCAAAACATATCTGTCCTTAAAGTGCAATCATACAAGATAGCTACAGAATGTCCACTGAATGTGGCAGGGTGGTGCAGCGATAGAGCTGATGCCTTACAGTGCCAAAGGCCTGGTTTTGATCCTGACTATGGGTGCTGTCCAGACAGAGTTTGTACATTCTCCTGGTGACCACATGGGTTTTCTCCGGGTGCTCCAGCTTCCTCCCACATTCCAAAGACCTGTAGGTTTGGAGATTGGCCTCTGTAAATAAGCAAGTTTGGTATTCCGACTGCGCATGCCTAGGTCAAAGGTCACTATGCATAAACATTGCTGGGAAGCAGTGGAGCTGTGTACACCTTCATTTCTTCCGTTTTTTCCAGCTTTGATTCTTCTCGGTATGAAAATACTGTTTTCAAACTATGAATCAGTTATATTTATTATTCCTTTGTTAAAAGCTAAGATTATTTTGTCGTTTCTATTGGTTTATGCTTTAGTGAGAGAGCGAGATTGTGCTCGTCCATGGTCAGGGTCGGGCCCAGGTCTCTGGCACTGTTGAGTTGCTGCTGGGCCATCCCCGTCCCCTCCCGGGTGTCCCGTCCCTGTCAGGGGGTGGCTGGAGGCGGCCGGAGGTGTCAGGTCAGGCTTGCAGCTGGCGCGGGGAGGCAGTGCTTGCGGCGCTGGGGACCCGGGTTCGATCCTGTCTGCGAATGAGGCGTGGGTCTGTGTGCGCGCTCTCCCCTGTCTCCGACTCGCATCTGCCCCCTCACTCTCGCTGTTACACCTCGCTCTCCTGCTACCTGGTCCTTTGGGGGGGATGAGGAGTTGACTATTTATGGGAGTTTCTCTGGAATCGAGAATTTCATTGCTCATTCGTATTCATAGATGAGGCTGAAGAATTCCATTGCCTTGAAATTAGCAGAATAGTGAAATTCGACTCAGAAACTATCTTTGTTGTGTTCCAGTCTGGAATACATTAATTTTCCTATAATATGACCACACGGCACCTCCGTTCCTTAGATTAGATATATTTTTACACATAAATTATAAATAAAGATAAGAATTTATACACAGTCTCTTCAACAAGCGCTTCGCTCGCTTTTTCTTTATGGTGAATGACCTTTGACACATCCCATGATTCCTTGCATTTTTCGGAATACCAAACTCGATTATTGGCCCTAGTGTGTAGGATAGAACTATTGGATAGGTAAGCGCTTGTTGGCAGTGGGCTGAATGGCTGTATCTCTAAACTAATTATTCCTGAATGCACCCATTCCTCCCTTTTGGCTAGAATCCATTGTAGCTTTGAAGCCATTCTCTAGTTGCCCTCTATTTCCAATGCTATCCCTTTAATACTTTCCAGCCAAGGAATCACTACTCAACATGTTACAACCTAACCCTTTCCTTAAAATGGCGTAACCTCATATCTTGGCTGAAAGAACTCCTTCAGGAATCCTTACGTAATTTGGGTACATGAAGAATATTTATAAATTTTCAAGGCACATCTTGTACACCACAAATTGTACAAGTTTTGATCCAAAGAATAATTCCAAGTTGATCAACCAAATCACCTTGGTATTGACACGAATCACCCAATGAATACATTCTAGGTCTTATTTTGAGTTGAGCAAAGCAATGATGATTTTTGGATCAAGTTGGAGACAGCCATCCAGTAAGCAGAGAGAGATGTATAATTTTGCTCATCAATGTTAAGTGCACTTTTAAGACTTTCTCTTAAATTTAATTTCATTCGGGTCAAGGGCAGCACATTGGCTCAACTGGTAGAGCTACTGCCTCACAGCACCCGTGGTCCGGGTTCAATCCTGATTTCGGGCGGTGTCTGTGTGGAGTTTGCGCATTCTCCCCGTGTCTGTGTGGATTTCTTCCGGGTGCTCTGATTTCCTTCAAAATCCCAAAGACGTGCAGATTTGTAGGCTATTTGGCCTCTACAAATTGTCCCTCATACGCAGGGAGTGGATGAGAAAGTGGGATAACGTAGAACTAGTGTGAACGGGTCAGCTGGTGGGCTGAAGAGACTCTTCCCATGCTGTACGTCTAAACTCAGATGGCATAACCAATAAACTTGGCATAATCCGAGACGTCGAACACGAGGGGCAAGGAGGGTGAACCGGGATAATGCCTCCAGCGCCTTCACGGTCGGCTGCAGGAGGCGCCTCCGGTCGGGTGAGGAGAGGAGAGACAAGTCCAAGTACATCAAGCGTGTGCACCCAACGGACTTTGAATAATGGCGCGCCTGAATGTATAATATATGCAAAAAGAATTTCACCGTTCAGTTGCAATAAATAAAGCACCATAGAACCATACTAATATTGATTTATAATGGTCACATTGGATCGTATAGCCTCGCTCATTCCAAAAGGAAATGGTTCAGTTGTATATTTTACTCATTTGGGAGTTGCAGCAAACATTTTGGATATGATCCAAGTCTTAGCTGCATGCTTCCATAACGTTGAGGTTCTACAAGACGTCTGTGTTGTACACAAGACTGAAAGCCTGCTGAAATTTAATAAAAAAACAATGTAGCCGGGTGTTCTCCCATTCTTACAGAAGGGCGAAGGCACAGCGCGTGTTTCTTTTCGTAATTAATACATTCAACTGATTATTTTGCTGGTTATAGACATAAAATGCCGGAGTAACTCAACGGGAAAGGCAGGCAGACAGGCAATCCTTGCTGGTTACTCCAGCTGTATTCAGAACATCTGATTAACCTGCAGGTTATAACCAGCTACTAATATTAGCAGTTTTCAATATCATCAGAACACTCCCAGAAAGAAAGCACAACAGCACTTTCCAACATTAGTGATACTTGCGGAGATGGAACCCTGTGCATTTAGTCTCAAAAAAGAAGGTACAATCTCTCGCGTCTCTTTCCCTTGACTCTTAATCTGAAGAAGAGTCTCGACCCGAAACCTCACCTATTCCTTTTCTCCGGAGATGCTACCTGACCCGCTGAGTTACTCTAGCTTTTTGTATCTATCTGCAATATTAATTGCTGGTTCCAGACACTCGCCTTCAAGACTGCATCTCCTTTGACGATTGATACCGCACGCATGAACGAAGTCACTCGCAATGTCGTTGTGGCAATGCTGTGGAATTTAAAAATCATGCATGCATATGAAACACCTGCCATTTGCGAAACCAGTTGAACTAATTGTATACCCAAGTGGGACAAGCGACAAAAACCTAATCTAATTCTGATCGGTTTAGATCAATTTGGTTTTAATAAAGGTTGGGAATCTCTTAATGGGGCAGATGAGATTTTATGGGCAGATTCCACAAAAGGGGTGCAAAGATGTAGTTGAACTGTTAGAAATGGGACGCGGACCCACACAATATTCAAGCGGCACCCACGTCTACTGTATCAGAGCTCTTCCTCGGGAGTAAGCATTTGCAATTTGCCAGCGCCTTTTTTGTTAATATGCACCCCACCCTCTCAACTCCCAGTTAATAAGGTGCTGTAATGTGAACACAACAAAAAAAATCTCGCAAAAAAATGAATTGGAATTAGCAAGTAACTGGATGAGCTCAGTGGTATTTTTGGTTGTCTAAGAAAAGACGTACTTCCGGTTATTGAGGCTGTGCAGTTCACATTGTTTCGACGATCTGCCTCATTATTATTTCGTTACTCCAGCTCTTAGCTTCCGGAAGAGCAGGGGACGCCAACCAGCCAAGGTAGGAAAAACACATCTGGACATGATTCATGTTTAAACTACAAAGAGTAATGGAACTCAATGTGAATAGAGCTTGGTGCTTTTGTGTGCTTTACTCTTTCGGGAAACCTTCCTCCAGGATATCAGCATCAATCTGTAGTGTTCTCCGTGCTTGCATGTCCCGCTGCCCTGTAAATTACGTCGTTTGGCAGTGTTTAATATGCCTTCCTTTTGTTAATGTTGCAACTGACTTTTTTTGCTTCCCCCCCCCCCCCCCCCCTAAACAAATCCGCCAAACGGTAGTTTGACAGACCTAGACTCGCAACTCGTCTTCTTGCGAAGACTGCAGGGTTTTTTTTTAAATTATTTGCGAAGGCTTTATCTTTGTAACAATCAGACTTTTGAGAATAAAAGTGATGAAGTGGTTGCAGACTGGGATTGTGGCTGAATTGGAAATCCAGACCAGCTGCGTATTGAATGATAGATAATCAGCTAGAACTAGCTTGGAAAATGTGCTCCTTGACACCAGAAGCCTGTCTAGGAATACTGTTTAACATTATTTTGACAGTCATCAACTAATGTTTGAAAACAAAGCTACACCTGTCAAATCTGAGCGGCGTAAATCAGGGAGGACGGGGCGAGGTTTCCGTGACTGGGCTGTTCGGTCTACGTGAATGGTTTTCTTGTCGCTTTAGCCTTTTTGTTACCCCAGGCGATTGCTTTATTGCACAGCGTTATGGATTAGACAGGCGCACATCGACGCAATACACCACCACTGGTGATCAGGGATCTTCTGTTCGCGTTTCCTTTGCAAAGCCAAACCGTTGAGTGACCCTTTTTTCCCCCTTGTTTGGTTTAAATTCTCAAACTACTTATCTTTTTTATGCAGTTCGATTGTGTTTCAACGCCGCCAAAAGGGCAGATTGCTTCACGGCCGCTTTGCGTTTCGTTTTGAAATCATATTTGCCGTTTCCGGATCTTAAACTTGTACATTTAGGATTCTATTCCCCTCCCAACAGGCAGGACAAGAGGTTCACTTGGTGCGACGGGTATTGCAACGCCGGCCATCAGTCTGAGGGAGACTAGCAGCGCTGAGAACGGCTCCTCTCCTGTCCAGCAAATGAGTGCCAGGATACACAAGGATTTGCCGCTGTCTTTGTCCTCTTGCACGGGAAATAGGAACTTCTCGCAGAGCAATGACACCTGCGTGGCCGAGGTGCGAAAGTTAATGCACTCCTTCTCGGCGACGGTGGTTCTTATCGTGTTGGTGACGCTGATATTCGGTGTGATCGCCGTCTCTCTCTTCACCTTCCACTTTCACAAGAGCAAAATGAAGAAGCGGAAAATGCAAAGGGCTCAGGACGAGTACGAACGCGACCACTGCAGCCCTGCAGCGGTGAAAGGCTCCACGCCAAAGAGTGCGGCCGTCAGCCTGGGCCCTCGGGTCTGCCCGTCTCCCGACATCCACAATATCAGACAGACTCTCGACTCTCGGACCGGCCCGGAGAGAGGAGGATCGGCATCTGCGCTCCACTGTACAGACGCTGCCAGCAATCCACTCTTCCATTCCATGCTTTTGTAATGAACTATCGCCCGACTGCAGAGAAAATTGTAAAATACTTGAAGATAGCATAGTTTCAACAACAAAAAATTAAAGGGGAGGGGGTGGCGTCTGCCACAGCGCATGGCAAATCACATTAAGCCCGGTTTCCCATGTCTGGAAATCAAGTGTTTGTGTTTATAAAAGAGACGCATCTATAGCAGAAATGTATGTCAGTTAACTCTGGATTTCCACTTAGATGTATATTTCGTAATTTTAACGTCCATGTGTAAAGTCCGAGATGTCCGGCCACTTTTACACAGTGCATGCAACGATGGAGACCAACTGGGACATTACACTCTGGAGACTACACGCGGGAGAACGGCAGACTCCATAGCAACCGGACTGAGGCGCTATCCATTGATTATATTTGTATAAATAAACGCAACCATCAAACTTTAGCATTGCTTTATTCAGATTCACAAATATAATGATGTTTGATCCTTTTTAATACAAGTTTAGCATTCGGTAAGGTTGAAGACTGATGACATTATCTGAACCGCTGATCTCATCCACAGACCAAAGGAGCACCTCGGATAACTGACACGATCTAATCCTGTATCACTGATCTCTCAATTTGTTTCCAGCTGGTTCATTTTATGTGTGACTAATCACTGCTTTTGGTATCTTTAAAGTTTGATATATTTTGGGTGATAAAGCCCATTTAGCTGCTTGCTGTTGTACACGAGAGAATTTAGGCACACATCTCCAATTATAACCAATTACATGATAACTATTATGGAGATGTTTAATGTGATAAAATCTAGAGGTACAATTAAAATCTAAATGGAGATGAGGCCTTTATCAGTTAATCGATAACAGCGTTTTATAAATGTCTTTCTAAAAAGTTTTAGTTGCACTCCTAACATGTTCTTGGCAAAGTATATGTTCTGTTATAAAACGCTGTACCCTGTCCAAACTGTTGAAAATATGTTCCTGAAATATTATTGTTATCTATCTTTTATTGAAAGTTACACGTTCACGAGGCGTGAAATGAATAGAAAAGCAATAAAATGTGGTACTATGGCGGTTTATGTGCATTGTGAGTGTTTCGGTCTTTTAAAAATAACGTTTCGAATTATGTAGAACATGTAGGAGCTAAGATCCGTGGCTTAGATTTTGAAGGACTCTACCATTTGGAGCCTTTGTTACAATGTCTAGCAATTGGAACTGATTACGACATTTCGGTCATTTAAAAATTGTCTTTGTCGCCAAGCTAACGCAGAGGTTTTATGCCAAAGCATATCAATGCTGTACTGATTTAGTTAAAAAAATAATACGATCGACAAGGACCAAAATAACTTATTTTGCAGAGATCATTGTCATTACCACTTGTATGTTTCAAGAGAACACGGAGAGAATGGAATACCTCCGCTAATATGGTGCTGTCCTCGGCTTGTGGTGCTGAAAAGCAAATCCCCACGAGATGGTCATCTGATAGATCTTCCACAGCGGACAGCCATCTAATAGTCTTACTGCTGTCAGACTTTCAATTGCTACACTCTGACTAACTAACCCAGAGATGCACGCTATCACCTGCATCAGTTTGCCATCTGCTTTACAGTTCCCATCAACTCGCGTCCATTAAGATTAGTTATTTGAACTAATCGTATTGTCTTCCTAGAGAATTGTTGTCACTGTTATATATGAGTTCAGTTTGCTACAAAACACTAATCAATTATCAGTGGGTGAGACTAACACTAGATATGCCCATTAATAAACTAGATTCTTACCAGAAATAACAATACATTTACCCATTGTTTCACTTTAGATTTAGGTGCTGGCATGTCTTGCATCAATTCTAGGTTGGATTATTCTCGACAGCGTTTACTAAAAGACAAAGATGTAAGTGTTGACCCTCAGGGAAATGTTGTAACCTCGACTGCCAGAAAGCGTTGTTGTTCTGGTTTTAAATATACCCTGGATGCCAATTACCCACACAATGTGAATATGTATTGATGTTTACTCATTGAATAGATGTTGTTTATTATTTTGCTGGAGTAAGCACATGGTACCAATAGTTGCGCTATAATTGATGATGATGATATTGGTCTATTTGATTTTGCTGAACTAGAATCTCAGCTTGAATGTTAATGGCTGTTAGCTTCCAATCGCACGTCAGCCTTACCACACGCCATTAGATTTACTCAACAGAAAAGATGAATTATCCTTTATCAAAAGAGAAGATGATTTTTGGAACTTTTCCTTGGCGATTTAATTTTAACAATGGTTGGTTTCTTCCGTTTGTATTCAATAAGCAAATATTGGGGCTTTTCAAACAGTACTCAATGGTTGTTTATTTGGTGTAAGGATCACATGTTGGTTTAGTGATTTTATTATTACAATATCTCAAAACAAAGTCACGTAAATGTAACAAAACAGTACTTATTCTTCTTAGAAGTGCTGGATATAAGATAACATGCGTCAATAATTTTAACATATTAATTCTTGTGGAACCCTCCTGGGTATAGGTAGGTGGAAGGAGTTATGGTTTAAAACAAAAATCATTGATGAGAATGGTGTACAATGAAACTTATCACCATTATTAAATAGAGTTTGATAGCTTATGTGAAGGTCTTTCTGTACCGCTGAAAGACCTTTTACTTGAGATTTATATCCAAATCTTTGCTTTCGTTATTGCATCGATGAATGTCTCTCGTTGTAGAGAGTGTTTTGGCCATAAAACAAAGCATTGATTTCACAGGCCAAGTGTTAATTCTACCATGCCTTTATTATAGGCAGGCATCCAAAGCATTTAATGTCACCAAAGAGTGTTGTCCCACGTTGTCCCTCCTCCTCTAAGGGAGTTATACACTTTGCCCCACCTCTACCCTTTCTACTACTGCTATAAATTTTGTTTTCCATATTTGTTCACTCACCTCCCTATATGACATCTATTCTCACCATTGAAGATAGAGACAAAATGCTGGAGTAACTCAGTGGGACAGGCAGCAATTCCAGATAGGAGTGGGTGATGTTTTGGGTCGAGATCCTTCTTCTGTGTTCACCATTGTTTCTGCAAGATAATTCCTTGTGGGAATAACACAACCAGTATTAAGATCTATTTACTTACAACTATGTGACATAGATCTGAAGGTCCTACATGTAAGATGCTCTAAGTTTCCATATGGCAGCTTTAAAGACCATGTAATCTTGTCTTGATGTGTGTATGTATATTAGCTCATGCAACTAAGGAAAACTATTCATCAAACGTAAATAGAACGAGTTTTTCGGCAGCCCTGATCATTAACAACCCCTACCTGTAATCTTGAGCAAAATAACAAAGTGCTGGAGGAACTCAGCGGGTCAGGCAGCATCTGTGGAGGGGAAAGAACTGTTGGCCTTTCGTCAGACTGGAAGCCCAACAACGCCACCCTCTCATCTCGCTGCTAGCATTGGGAAGAAGGTACAGGAGCCTGAGAGTCGTGACCATCATGTTCAAGAACAACTTCCTTCCAGCAACTATCAGACTGTTGCACTCTACACAACACCCACCAGCAACTACGGACTTGGCTTTGGTTGTAATGTGTACTTTGGTTTTGCAAGACTGTAGTCCGGCTACTGAGTGTTATTGACCATTAATTTATAGTATTAATGACTGTACATTTATTTATGTGTTTTTGCGTTAATGTGCCGTAAAGCTGAAACGTGTAAGAATGCCATTGTTCCAGTGCCAGTTTGTGATTTTTGAATGCCCCGCACCCTGACTAATGATGTATCTCTTTTGTTGCATCTCATCCCTGAACCCACTCCCCAATGTTCCCTCTAATTCTTAGTAGTTTATGTGTGCAGAAATCTTGTATTGTGCAATTTTTTATGCTGTTACAAATGTGTGTGCGCACTGAATTATTGTACATATATAAACATGAAATTGTTTCACAATATTTTTGGCATAGCCTCTCTATCATGGCTAATAAAACTGCCTTGCCATGTTTTAATACAAATATATTTGTAGAAATATGAATGCAATTTATGAAGTTATGTACTCAGTTAAGATTTTATCCTATACTTTGCAGTGTGAACTACTTTGTTCAGTTTGTTGTTCCATTAAATAAAATATCAATGAACTCTCACCACCTTTCACCCTCCTCCCACTCCCCTCCCCTCTCTCGTCCTCCCTCTCCCCTCCTAACTCTCCCCACCCCTCCCCCTCTCTCCTTCCCTTTCCCCATTCCCTCGCCCCCCCTCTCTCCCATTTCCCCTGTTCCCTCCCTCCCAATCCCCCTCCTCTCCAAGATCCAGTCCCTTCCATTTCCTGCTGGGTTCCTGCCAACAGCGCGGCCATCTTTGGGGAGGGCGGCCCTGGCCCTCCCCCGGGTGAAGTGCAGGGACGGATGAGGCGCCCGCGGACTGGATGATGCGGCCCGCGAAAGGGTCCAATTGATGATTTCCCTGATGCCAAGTCCCAGAGCAGGCTGCTGCTATCCTCAGTGTCGGATCGTGCCACGGATTTTGATATTCGGGGAAAAAAAATCTCTCTGCTATAAAATTTCTCCGCTTTCATTTATAGCGTCAAGCACGGATGTCTATTGTCACGATTCCTGTTCTTCCTGGCAATTGACTGGATCATGATGGAAACAACTGAAGGGAAAATAAATGGAATTCAGTGGACAATGTGGGAGCAGCTAGATGATCTTGATTTTGCAGATGATATAGCTCTCCTTTCACACACACAGATACAAATGCAGGAGAAGACGGACAGACTCTCACAAGCTGCAACAAAACTTGGTCTTACACCCAATACAGCAAAGCCACAGGTGATGAGGATCCACTCCAAAACCAGCAACCCTATCCTTATGCACAGCACTGCTCTAGAGGAGGTAGAAACATTCAAGTACCTAGGCAATGTTGTGGACATCACCGTAGGGGCAGAGGCAGACATAACAAGTAGAATCAATATGGCTAGGGTGGTGTTCATGCTCTGGAAGATCTGGAGCTCAAAACTCATCTCAATTAACACCAAGATACGCAAGTTTAACTGAAATGCGAAACAGTTGATGCTGTATGGATCAGAGACATGGAAAACAACAAAACACATTACAAACAGGCTGCAAGAGAATACTGGTGGAGAGACAAAGTAAGCAATGTGGATCTGTGGAAAAGAACAAGCCAGAAGACCATTGACTTACAAATTCGAAGGAGAAAATGGAGTTGGATTGCACACACCCTCAGGAAACCTGCCACAAACATCATCCGGCAAGCCCTGAAATGGAACCCCCAAGGAAAAAGGAAAAGAGGTCGCCCCAGGAACAGCTGGAGAAGAGATGTCCAGACAGAAATGTCTGAGAGTGGGCTCAACTGGGGAGATCTCAAAAGAACTACCAACAACCGAGTGAGGTGAAGGACATTTGTCAATGGCCTATGCTCCCTTGGGGAGCAAAGGGGGTTAAGAAGAAGAAGATCATTTATAGCGGAGAAATTTTATTGCAGAGATTTTTGTTCCCCGAATGTCAAAATCCGTGGAAATCCTATTGTGGGCACATGAATTTTCTTTGTGCGCTGGTTACAAAATGTGTGTACACACGCATAGCTTAGAGGGAACATTTCCCTCCCCACCAGGCATCAATTGAAAGGCATGAGTTTACAGGGCTTCATCTCAGGCCCAGTCCTGATAAAGACTCCTATAGAGTCTTGTTGTCAAGTTTGGTTTTGACATACAGCCCGTAACGGACCCTTCCGCACCGACCATCGATCACCCTGTTCACTAGTACTATCCTACACACTAGGGACAATTTACAATCTTTACCAAAGCCAATGAACCTACAAACCGGAGCACCTGGGAGAGCATACAAACTCCGTACAGACAGTATCCATAGTCAGGATCGAACCCGGTTCTCTGGCAGCATCTCTGGAGAGAAGGAATGGGTGACGTTTCGAGTAGAGACCCTTCTTCAGACTGGTTAGGGATAAGGGAAATAGAGATATAGACAATGAGAGATGTAGAGATGTAGATAAAGAACAATGAATGAAAGATATGCAAAAAAGTAACGATGATAAAGGAAACAAGGCATTGTTAGCTGTTAGTTGGGTGAAAACAAAAAGCTAGTGCGACTTGGGTGGGAGAGGGATAGAGAGCGAGGGAATGCCGGGGCTACCTGAAGTTAGAAAAATCAATATTCATATCACTGGGTTGTAAGCTGCCCAAGCGAAATATGAGATGCTGTTCCTCCAATTTGCATTTAGCCTCACTCTGACAATGGAGGAGACCTGGGACAGAAAGGTCGGTGGGAATGGGAAGGAAAATTAAAGTGTTTAGCAACTGGGAAATCCAGCATCTGCAGTTCTTTCCTACAAAAAGCTTCTCACTGTACCTTGGTACACGTGACAATAAACTAAACTAAACTAAACTAAATAGCTTCCTAGCTGCCTGCACCTCGGGTCACCTCTTCAACGAAGCTGCTTCATATCCAAACACTTTCCACACTCATGACTGTTCTATCCATTCTTTTATTGCTTCCCTCAAATTATTTTGTTTCAGCCCTTCCACCAAATAATTTGCAGTGCCTAACTTGAAAAGCTCTCAAAGTTGTATCTTTTAGTGCATCTAATCTGACAATATTTGCCTGCCCTCTTTTCTGGTCCCTTGCCAAATGCGAAACCTAAAAATCTGAAGGTGGAGGATTAAAGCGCGCTTCTAATATTATTCTAAGACACTTTGCTCATGGTTTGTGGAGCTAATAAATTCACTAGCATTTCCTGCATCTCCCATCCTGCAACTATTATCTTATTGCCGTCCTCGCTTCACATATAGCAGGACTGTTGTTCTTTACTTTCTCAGCTATTTAATTAATTGAAATACCACAGCAATTGAGGTGGGATTGGAACTTGTGTTTCTGGATTATTAGTTTAGTAACTTACTCATGGTCTTTTTTAATGTTGTGACAGGAAGAGTTGTTAAGAACATACGAGCAGAATTTGTCCAATCGGCCCATTGAGTCTGCTCTGTCATTCGAATACAGCTGATCTATTTTTGACTCAACCCCATTCTCGTGCCTTCTCCCCCTAATCTTTGACACCCTAATCAAGAACCTATCTTCTTCTTCTTGCGAGGCAGCAGATGTCTGCAGCAGGGTGATGCCTTCCGGATCGACATCGGTCGGTGCCCGCCCTAAAAAGGGTGCATGCTCCAAGTTGGCGCCAAGCTGCGGCGCTGCTGCTATCTCTACCTATCAATCTCCGCTTTAAAAATACCCAATGACTTGGCCTCCACAGCTGTCAGTGGCTATGAATTCCAGAGATTCGCCACCCTCTGTGTAGGAAGGAACTGCATTTGCTGGTTTGCACCGAAGATAGACACAAAATGCTATAGTAACTCAGCGGGTCAGACAACATCTCTGGAGAAAAGGAATAGGTGACATTTTGAGACCGTTCTTCAGACATTCCTCCTCATTTCCATTCTAAATGTACCTCCTTTTATTCCGAGGCTGTGCCCTCTGGTCTTAGACTCTCCCATTAGTGGAAACATCCTCTCCACATTCACTCGGTATAGTCCCTTCATTATTCAGTATGTTTCAATGAGATCCCTGCCCAGCAATGGTGGAGATCAGCTCGTAAGAGATAAGGCTGAAGTATTTGAAAGCATTTTCATCCAGAGGGGTTGTGTGGATGACCCATCTCGGTATCTTCCTGAGAGCCCTATCATCAAGAAGCTGGCCTTCAACAAATCTGATTTGCATAACATAATAAATGTGTGGGAGCTCAGAATGTGGCAAAGGTTGTAGGATCAGGCATTGTTCCAACAGTAGTACTGAAAATTCCTAGCCAGAACTAGCTGTGCCTCTAACTAAACCAGTCCAGTACAACTCTGGCACCTGCACATATAGAAAATTCCCATGGTAGACAAAAAATGCTGGAGTAACTCAGCGGATCAGGCAGCATCTCTGGATAGAAGGAATGGGTGACGTTTCAGGTCGAGACCCTTCTTCAGACTGAAATTCCCATGTTTGACTTTGTTTAGAGATACAGTGTGAAAAAGCCCTTCAGCCCACCGAGTCCATGATGACCAGTGATCCCCGTACACTAGCACCATCCTACACACCAGGAACAATTTTACAAATTTTACCGAAGCCAATTAACCGAAAAACCTGTATGTCTTTGGAGTGTGGGAAGAAACTGGAGCACCCGGGGAGAACCCACGTGGTCACAGAGAAAATGTACAAACGGCGTACAGACACCACCCGTAGCCAAGATCGAACCCAGGTATCTAGCACTGTAAGGCAGCAACTCTACTGCTGCGTCACACAGTGCTGACTGCAGAGTGGGTATATTGATTAATAAAAACATGACAAATTCAATCCGTCTAATTACCATCCAATTAGTTTATTTTCAATCATCAGCGTGATTGAAAATGTCTTCGTCAGTGCTATCATGTAGCGTTAATTTGCCAATAATCTGCTCACCATTACTCAGTTTAAGGTTTCACCATGATCTCTCAGCTCCTGATCTTAACATGAAACAAAGACCTGGATTCCAGAGGGGAGTTGAGAGTTCCTACCATTAATATCAAAAGACAATTTGACTGTGTGTGTACTTTAGTCTGTAAAGCACAAGGGAAATATACTCCAATGGCTCTACCCACATCCTTTATTATTAATAGCCATTGTTATACCCCTTGCCAGAAGAACAATGCCCCAAGAACTCCTTTGGTTAGATGTTAGACCTCCAACAATCACAATTATCCCAAGTTACCATTCGATCAGCAACTATGCATTGAGAAGAACATCAATTCATGATCTTAATTAATTTGGTTTACTATTTTTTAAATCAATGCTATTAACATGTTATAAATTGTTATGGCTGTGTGTCTATTAATGTTTTCAGGAGACTTGTATGACAGTACTGTGGTATCAATAACTGTTAGTCTGTTCAATGATTTCTATCTCTACCTAAATTGCACAGGAAATACTGTGACAAACATTTAAAAATACTTATTGTCTATTTCACCTGTGTTCCTGGTCTCAACAGAGATCATAATGACTGAATTATCTTTCTCCAATATTCTTTCAACCTTATTTAAGATGTCCTTCATTCTAACAATGGGCAACACATCATTCGGGACACATTCTTGCATAAAAAGAATGCTACTTGTCCAATTGAGTATCAGAGTATACAGGTTGCTCACAAATAAAACAGAGAAATTAGCAGTGCAGGAACATGCACTCCAGGATGTTGTTTGACACCAAGTACATTATGAGCACCTAGAATTCATAAGTCCATAAGTTCTAGGAGCTGCATTAGGCCATTCGGATTTTTTCATTTCCTCCATCTTCTGTAAGACCCAGGAATAGCGCTGATCAGAGATCAACGATCTTTGACATTACTGACAGTAAATGCTGAATATCCATACGTTCTCGGAGCAGAATTAGGCCATTCGGCCCATCAAGGCTACTTGGCTATTCAATCATGGCGGATCTATCGTTCACTCTCAACCACATTCTCCTACCATCTCCCCATAAACACTGACACCCTTACTAATCAGGAATCTCTCAATCTCTGCCTTAAAAATATCCATTGACTTGGCCTCCACAGTCATCTGTGGCAATGAATTCCACAAATTCACCACCCTCTGAATAAATAAATCCCTCTCCATCTCACAGGCTGAGCCTGTCTCTCTCCCTGCATAGTTCATCTTATCCACTCCATGGTCTTACAGTAATTATTCCCTTGCATACATTGTAGAAATAGTTTTTTCATTCTGCATTTCCCGTTTGAGAGCATTTTTTTCAGACACTCGTTACATTACTTGCAACTTCTCAATCATTTTAGCAGCAATCTTATTCTAAAATACAAAGCAAAAAATGCTCGAAACATTCACCAGGTCAGGCAGCATCTGTGGAAAGAGAAATGGTTAACATTGCACTAATTGTTTCTCCTTACACCGATGTTGACTGACCTGCTGATTGTATCCAGGGTTTTCAATTTTTATTTCAAATTTCTTGTATCTGCAGTTATTTTACAGCAAAGAACAGCACAGCACAGTAACAGGCCCTTCGGCCCACAATATCCATGCCGAACATGATGCAGCTAAACTAATCTCATCTGCCTGTACACGATCCATCCCCCTCCATTTGCAGTAAATCCATGTGCCCATCTAAAATTCTCTTAAAAGCCACTATGGATGAATGAATAAGTTCATTGGCCAAGTATTCACATACAAGGAATTTGCCTTGGTGCTCCACCTGCAAGTGACAACATGACATACAGTGACAGTTAGGAGTGAGACGTAAAACATTAAACATTAATAATAAAACATTATTGATTAAACATGTGAATTAAATAAAATACTAGAGCAAAAGGAGGCTACAGATTTTTGGTTATTGAGTAGAGCTGCTACTTGTGGGAAAAAAACTGTTTTTATGTCTGGCTGTGGCAGTTTTGACAGTCCGGAGTCACCTTCCAGAGGGAAGTGATTCAAAGAGCTTCTGACCAGGGTGAGGGGGGTCGGAGATGATCTTACTCTCTCGTTTCCTGGCCCTTGCAGTGTACAGTTCATCAGGGGTCAGGGGGTATGGAGAGAAAGCAGGTACAGGATACTGTTGGATGATCAGCCATGATCATATTGAATGGCGGTGCAGGCTCGAAGGGCCGAATGGCCTACTCCTGCACCTATTTTCTATGTTTCTATGTTTCTATCAATGGAAGGAAGGTTGCAGCCAATAGCCTTCTCAACTGATCGGACGATTCGCTGCAGCCTCCAGATGTTGTGCTTGGTGACTGAGCCAAACCAGACCATGATGGAGAAGGTGAGGACAGACTCTACGACGGCTGAAAATAATTGGACCATCATTGCCTGTGGCAGATTGTGCTTCCTCAGCTGCCGCAGGAAGTACATCCTCTGTTGTGAAGTCGACTGTGGAGTCGATGGTAGCCCCCCCATTTATGGTCCTTGGAGATTATGGTTCCCAGGAACTTAAAAGACTCCACAGATGTGACTGTGGTGTTGTTGATGGTGAGTGGGGTGAGAGGAGGGGGAGCTCTACTAAAGTCTACTATCAATTCCACTGTCTTAAGAGCATTGAGCTCCAGGTTGTTGCGATGGCACCAGGACGCCAGCTGTGTCACGTCCTGCCTGTAGGCAGATTCCTCCCCATCCTGGATCAGTCCAATCAGGGTTGAGTCATCCGCAAACTTGAGAAGCTTGACAGAGGAGTCAGTGGAAGTGCAGTCATTGGTGTAGAGAGAGTAGAGGAGAGGGGAGAATATGCAGCCTTGTGGTGCGCCTATGCTGAGTGTTTGCGGATCCTGTCTGCCTCCACCTCCACCCCAGGAACCCATCTGTGTAAAAAAGTTGACCCGCACATCTACTTTAAACTTTACTGCTCTCACCTTAAAGTTATGCGTTATAATGTTGGTCATTTCCACCCTGGGACTGTCTACCCTAACTATTCCTCTCTTAATTTTAAATACTTCTATCCGCTGTCCATATACAGTATACTCCTTTATACCTTTAGTTTTAATTTAGTTTAGTTTAGTTTAGAGATTTAGCGTGGAAACAGGCACTTCAGCCCACTGAGTCCATGCTGACCAGCGATCCCCATACATCAGCACCATCCTACACACTAGGAACAATTTACAATCTTTACTAAAGCCAATTAACTTACAAACCTGGATGTCTTTGGAGTGTGGGAGGAAACCAGAGCTCCTGGAGAAAACCCAAGCAGTCACGGGGATAATCACAGTACAATCTCAATACAAACAGCTCCCTTAGTCAGGATTAAACTCAGGTCTTTGGCGCTGTAAGGCAGCAACTCTACCACAAATACTATCTGCTACTACTACAGCCACCCACTAATTCTATCAAGTTTTGTTTTCATCTCCTTACCCTGCCTTTTGTCTCCTACCTTGCTTCCTTCTGGTGAACATTTCTAGCCTTCATTGGGCAACTCTTCAGTTTGACAGATCACTTCTTTGGAGTTAACATTGAATTACAAAGTAGTTTTTCTCTCAGAGTCAACCTTTGGGCATTACCAACAAGCCAATCTCTCTCTTCAAGTCCTTCAAAGTCAGTAAAACCAGTAATCTGTCAGCAATCAGTTCCCTTAATAAACTATCAAAGATTTCTCCCTGCTCCTCATTGCAAGAAGAGAAGTGGTAACAGTCAACTGTTTCTATTCAAGGCATGTGGTGGTCTACTTGTAATGCATCAAATGCTTTCTCCAGGGCTTCATTTGTCGGATTGATGGTACGGTAGCATTCTCTGCCCTTGTGGCCAATGTGAATGTGATAAAAGTTGTTATTTTTATTTGTTCTAGTATATCTTGTATAACCACATATAAGATGTAAACTCTTGCCGCCTTTGTCTCCATTCTTTAGACGCATTACTTGCCAGGCAATCCAAGTGGCTCATGCATCGTTATTCCAAGGTGTAGTATTTAACTTAAAACGTAAAGCAGCTATCTGTCACTGCACAGTTACATCTTAACCCCCAGGCATTTCTCACACCATCAGGATCATAGTGCGGGATAGTGGTGGATAGCTGCTAGGTTTAAATGACAAATGTGGGTTATTAGACAAAAGAACTTACAAAAAGATGTGCTTCATCTCTCTGATGTCGATCTGTCACAAGACAATGCGGTGTCGGCCAATCGTCAGATTATTAAAGTGAGTAAACGGGATGGTACACTATCCGTAGTGTACCATCCCGTTTAACTGACTGTAGACAATGACGAACTAAATAAATCCTTTCAGGAATTTTATACCTCCCTATACAAATCAGAATTTCCTACTGATTCCAATATAATGCATGAGTTTTTAAAGAAACTGAACTTGCCAAATTTACCACATAATGAGTCTCTGTTGTTAGATGAACCCATCACTGAGGATGAAATACAGAAAGCAATCCTTTCAATGAATTCTGGTAAAGTTCCTGGTTTAGATGGGTTTACAGTAGAATTTTAAAAGTAGTTTTCAAGTTTATTGTCTCCCTGGCTATGCAAGGTTTTTAAAGAAGCCTTTTTAATGAATAGATTACCACAATCCTTTTATGAAGCATCTATTTCTTTAATTCTTAAAAAAGATAAAGACCCTACTGAAGTGACATCATATAGACCTATATCACTGTTAAATGTAGATTCCAAAATTCTTTCCAAAATATTAGCTATGAGATTGGAAAATATTTTACCACAAATTATTTCTGAAGATCAAACAGGTTTTATTAAAAATCGTTACTCATACTTTAATGTTAGGAAATTAATGAATATTGAATTGAATTGAATTGAATGCCTTTATTGTCATTCAGACCTTATGGTCTGAACGAAATTTCGTGCCTGCAGTCATACATACAATCATACAATAATAACAACAATAAACACAAATTAACACCACCACAGTGAGTCCTCCAAGCACCTCACTGTGGTGGAGGCAAAAATCTTAGGGCTGCAGTCTCTTCCCTCCTCTTCTCCCTCTGCGCTGAGGCGATACCCCACCGGGCGATGGTAAATCAGTCCCGCGGCTCACCGAACCCCGCAACGGGCCGGCTCAAACACGGGGTGGTCGAAGCTGCCACCCTCCAGTCCATCGGATGCAGCCACTGGCCCGCAGCTGAACCCAGGACTCAGGTCACCGCCGCCAGAACGCCGTCCCAGCCACCGGAGCACCGTTCCAGCCCCGAGCCGGATCGCCCTCACGTGAGTGCCGTTCCTCCCTCGAGCTGGGCCACTCCGACGGGAGTGCCATTCCTCCCTCGAGCTGGGCCACTCCGACGGGAGTGCTGTTCCACCTCGGGCTGGGCCACTCCGACGGGAGTGCCGTTCCACCTCGGGCTGGGCCACTCCGACGGGAGTGCCACAGCCCCTCACGGGAGAGTCTCGGCCCCTCGCCAGGCCGTCCTCACGGGAGCGCAGTTCCAGCCCCGAGCTGGGCCGCCCTCACGGGAGCGAGCCCAGGGCGAGTCCTGACAGGCTGCCTCCGGAGTCCCAAGGTCGCCTGCTCCGCCATTAGGCCTCAGCGCAGACGGAGGCAGAGAGGGGGGATACGACGAAAAAGTCGTATTCCCCCCAAGGGAGAGGCAGCAAACCCCGTTTCAACCCCCCACCCCCCCCCACATAAACACAACCTAAAAACCAAAAACACAACTAGACAAAACGAAAAAAAACAACACAAAAAAGTAAAAACAAACGGACTGCAGGCGAGCCGCAGCCGTTCCCAGCGCCGCCACTTCCGGTGTATCCGAATATCGTATAAACAGCGTCTAATAAAACCCCAGAATGTGTCATTTCCATTGATGCCGAGAAGACGTTTGATAGAGTAGATGGGAATGCTTATTCAATACACTTGAAAAATTTAAGATTGGTCCAAAATGTATTTCTTGGATCAAGCTGATACATCATATACCTCAGGTACTTACCAATAACCAGAGACCCCCTTTTTTCAGGCTCTTTTGAGGTACTAGACAGGGCTGTCCTTTAAGTCCTTTACTGTTTGATATTGCTTTGGAACCTTTGGCCACCGCTATTAGAGAATCCCCTAATATTTTTGGTATTGTCCGCGGGAATAAGACACATAAGCTATCTCTTTATGCAGATGATCTGTTATTATTCATTTCTAACCCTGAGAAATCTATTACAATACAATTCAATTTATTGTCATTTGGACCCCTTGAGGTCCAAACGAAATGTCGTTTCTGCAGCCATACATTACAAAACAAAAAGACCCGAGACACAACACAGTTTACACAAACATCCATCACATCGTTGTGATGGAAGGCAAAAAAAAACTTATCTCTCCACTGCACTCCCCCCCCCCGATGTCAGAGTCAGAGTCAAAGTCAAAGCCCCCAGCTGGCGATGGCGATTGTCCCGCGGCCATTAAAGCCACGCCGGGTGATGCAAGGTCACGCACCGGGTCTTGGTGTTAGAGCCCCCGGCGTGCGCTCGCAAAGTCCCGCAGCCATTCCAAGCCGCGCGGGGCGATGGTGTAAGGCCCCACTCAGGTGCTCTTCAACCCCGCAACTCGGGCAGGAGAAGTCGCCGTTGCGGAAGCCCTGAAAAGCGGTCACCCAGCAGGGACCCGCGGGCTCCCGGTGCCGCCGTCCGCCAAACCCGCAGTTGCAGCCTCCGAAACTCCGGAGGTCAGGTGGCAGCAGCGCTCCACCACAGCTCCACCCGCTCCGGACTCGGCCAGCCCCGTGACGGTGAGTAGTTGGCAGCTCCGCAGCTGGAACCCCAGGTCGTTCCTGTTGGAGGCCGCTCCACGTTGCAGCCCCAACGACAACGGAGACCCGACAAAGAAAAGGTCGGGTCTCCCGTGCAGGGGAAAGATTTTAAAGTTACCCCCTCCCCCCCACCCCCCCATACACATACCCCAAAAAAAACAAAAAAAAACTACATAAAAACGAGACAAAAAATAATAAAACACAGACGGACTGCAGAGGCCGCTGCTGACGAGAGTCGCAATAGTAGCACTACTTAATCAATTTAGTAGTTTCTCGGGTTATAAACTAAATCTTAGTAAGAGTGAGCTTTTTCCATTAAATAATCTAGTTTCGAATTATGGACAGTTTCCACTTTGATTGACTACCGTAAGTTTTACTTATCTAGGTATTAAGATCACCAAGAAACACAAGGATTTATTTCAAGCTAATTTTATACCTTTAATTGATCATATGAAACAACAGTTTATTAAATGGTCACCAATGTCCTTATCTTTAATCGGCCGAATCAATGCTATTAAAATGTTTATCTTACCTAAATTTTTGTATTTATTTCAGACGATACCAATTTTTATTGCCAAATCTTTCTTTGATATTATTGATTCCAAAATTTCTTCATATATATGGCAGAATAAAAATTCCAGACTAAGTAAAAAATACTTACAGAAATCAAAAAAAGATGGTGGTTTGGCATTGCCGAACCTTAGATTCTACTATTAGGCAGTTAATGTTCGTTATTTAATGTTTTGGACAAAAGATTTAGAAGATAATATTTAGGTTATACCTGTTATTAATGTAATCCTGATCCCTATGTATCAATATCATTGTTATGTTTATCCTTATTCTTTTTGTTTTTGTTTTTTGTTTTGTTTTAAAAGATTTTAAAAGAAAGAAAGATTAATTCCTTGGTAGAATAGTTAGCAATTTATACAGTTTATACAGCGCTGCGTTCGCATTTTTATAAATCCGGAATGACCTTTGACAAATCCCATGATTCCTTGCGTTTTCAATTCAATTCAATTCAACTTTATTGTCATTGCACAAATACGAGTATAGGTACAACAAAATGCAGTTTAGCGTCTGGTCATAGTCATAGTGCAAGATAGTAGAAGTAAAAATAAAAATACAAAATAAGCATACAATAAAAAATAAAAATACTGGTTAACAATGTGTGGATTGTGGATGAATTAAAACTGGTACATAGGCAAATAACTGTATACAAATGGGAGAGTCTAAAGATAGCTAGCGACGGGACTCTGAGTTCAGCAGTGTAATGGTGTTATTAAAAAAGCTGTTCCTCAACCTGCTTGTGCGAGACCTGAGGCTCCTGTACCGCCTCCCTGATGGGAGGAGGGCAAACAGTCCATGGTTAGGGTGAGAGGGGTCCTTGATGATTTTCCCAGCCCGTCTCAGACACCGTTTTTGGTGGAGGGCATCCATGGCAGGGAGCGGGGCACCGATGATGTGCTGAGTGATTTTCACCACCCGTTGCAGTGCCTTCCTGTCAGCTGTGGTGCAGCTGCTGTACCATACCATGAAGCAGGTGGTCAGGATGCTTTTGATGGTACAGCGGTAGAAGTTGGACAGGATCTGGGGGGACAGGTGAGCTTTCTTAAGCCTCCTCAGAAAGTAAAGGCGCTGCTGTGCCTTTTTGATCAATTTGGTGGTATTGAGGGACCAGGACAGATCCTCTGAGATGTGTACCCCGAGGAATTTGTAGTTGGAGTTGAGGACGAGGTTATTATTGGCACACCAGGCTGCCAGGTTCTGGACCTCCTCCCTATAGGCTGATTCGTTGTTGTCGCTGATCAGTCCTACCACCGTGGTGTCATCGGCAAATTTTATGATGGCGTTGGAGCCATACTTAGGGACGCAGTCATGGGTGAAGAGGGAGTAGAGGAGAGGGCTGAGCACACAGTGTTAGAGTGGAGGAGGTGAGGTTGTTGATCCTAACAGACTGTGGTCTGTTGGTGAGGAAATCCAGTGTCCAGTTGCAGAGGGAGGTGGTGATGCCAAGTCCGCTGAGTTTGGTGATCAAGCTGGCGGGGATGACAGTGTTAAAGGCGGAACTGAAGTCGATGAACAACAACCTGATGTAGGAGTTGTTGTCCAGGTGGGTCAGGGCAGAGTGTAGGGCCACAGATATGGCGTCCTCTGTAGACTTGTTGGTCCGGTAGGCAAACTGATGGGGGTCCAGTGTGGGGGGGAGGCTGGCTTTGAGGTGAGCCAAGATCAGCCGCTCAAAGCACTTTGCGATGACAGGGGTAAGTGCCACTGGGCGGAAGTCGTTGAGACTCCCTGAAGCTGACTGTTTGGGCATTTTATCGAGATACTGAACTTTGTTGTTATTGAGATACTGAACAGTGCAGCGTAGGTTCACAAGGTTAATCCCGGGATGGCGGGACTGTCATGTGAAGAAAGATTGGAAAGACTGGGCTTGTATTCACAGGAATTTAGAAGGATGAGAGGGAATCTTATAGAAACGTATCAAATTATAAAAGGACTGGACAAGCTAGACGCAGGAAAATGGTCCAAATGTTGGGGGAGTCCAGAACTATGGGCCACAGTCTAAGAATAAAGGGGGGGGGGGGGGCATTTAAAACTGAGATGAGAAAAAACTTTTACTTGGGAATTTGTGGAATTCTCTGCCACAGAAGGCAATAGAGGCCAATTCACTGGATGAATTTAGAAGAGAGTTAAATAGAGCTCTTCGGGCCAGCGGAATCAAGGGGTATGGGGAGAAGGCAGGCACGGGTTACTGATTGTGGATGATCAGTCATTATCACAATGAATCGCGGTGCTAGCTCGAAGGGCCAAATGGTCTCCTCCTGCACCTATTTTCTCTGTTTCTATTTCTAGAAGGAGAATTTGATCAGAAGGCAACAAAAAAGAAATTTTGAAGAGTTGAAAGAAAAGCTGAAACTGGTACTGAAACAGTTGATGATAGATTCTGTGCTGAGAAAGAGGAAACGGAAGTTGAAGAAATTGTTGAGTGAAATGAATATGAATGTTGAAGAAAAATAATTTCTCTGTTTGTAACTGATGTAAGGAAAGTGTCCATTTAATTGTCTTTTATTGTCAGCACCATCCGATGCTTAGTTCCCTAAGTTAAAAGTTCACTATAATCTTGCCATTAATTGATTGATTGAAAGATACAGCATGGAAACAGACCCTGCAGCCCAATTCGAGTCCACATCGACCATCGATCATCCGTTCACACTAGTTTTAGGTTCACATTCACTCCCTACATAGTAAGGTAAATATATAGAGGCCAATTAACCTACAAACCTGTACAGCTCTGGGATGTGGGAGGAAACCACATGGTTACAGACAGCATCTAAGTTCAGGATCGAACCTGGGTCTCTGGCACTGTGCCGTATAGGAAGCATTTAGCATTTAAATAACAGTCATCTCTGCCATGAAATGGTGTTTTAGGTTGATAATTGTTTCTATATATTCAATTGCATGCATACTTGGTTTGAGGCACTTAGGAACCATCTGAATATTTCATGGGGTATGATCCTTGGAATATCACATAAAATTTGACAATATTTGAAATCATAAAGCATCAATACTTAAGATGGACCCAAAAAGCTGGAGAAGGGTCTCGATCCAAAACGTTACCCATTCCTTCTCTCCAGAGATGCTGTCTGTCCCGCTGAGTTACTCCAGCTTTTTGTGCTATCTTCAGTTTAAACCAGCATCTGCAGTTTCTTCTTACACAAGCATCAATATTTGATGCATCAATAATGCATCAATCCTAAGCTGCATTGAAAAATAGGCCGTCATACAGTATGGAAACAGGCCCTTCAGCCCAACTTGCCCATGCTGACCAAGATGCCCCATCACTTGTCCCACCTGCCCTTATCCTTCTAAACATTTCCTATCCATGTACTTGTCCTAATGACTTTCAAATATTGTTATAATACCTGCCTCAATTACCTCCTCTGGCAGGTCGTACCATATACCCATTGCCCTTTGTGTGAAAAAGTTGTCCTTCGGGTTCCTATTAAATCTTTCTCCTCTCACCTTAAAGCTATGTCCTCAGGTTCTTCCTTCCCCTACTCCGGGTAAATGACTCTGTGCATCTACCCTAACTATTCCTCTCATGATCTTGTACACCTCTATAAGATCACTCCTCATCATCCTGCCCTAAAATAGAGCCTGCCCAACCTCTCCCCTTAGCACAGGCACACAAATGCAGGAAACATGCCCTTAAATCTTCTCCGCATTCTTTCGGCCTTAATGACATCTTTCCTATAGCAGGGTGACCAAAATTGAGCATAATATTGCAAATGTGGCCTCTCCAACGTCTTGTACAATTGTAACATCACATCCCAACTTCTATATTCAGACACCAGTTTCAACCCGAAACATCACCCATTCCTTCTCTCCAGAGATGCTGCCTGTCCCGTTGAGTTACTCCAGCTTTTTGTGTTTATCTTCTATATTCAATACCCTGATTGATGAAGGGCAATGTGCCAAAAGCCTTCTGACCATCCTATCTACCTGTGACACTACTTTGAAGAACTGTGTACCTGCACTCCCAGATCCCTCTGCTCTACCACACTCCATAGAGCCCAGCCATTCACTGTGAAGGCCCTTCCCAGGTTTGACTTCCCAAAACGCAACACCTCACACTTATCTGTATTAAACTCCGTAATCATTCCTCGGCTTACTTGCCCAACTGATCAACACCCTGCTGTAATTTTTGATAACCATCTTCCTTTTCTACAATACCACCCACCTTTGTGTTATCTGTAAACTTACTAATCAGGCCTTGTACATTCTCAACCAAATTATTGATATAAACCACAAAAAGCATTGGGCCAGTACTGATTCCTGAGGCACATCACTTGTCCCAGACCTCCAGTCAGAATAAACAACCTTCCACCATCACCCTCTGTTTCCTTCCATGAAGCCAATTCTCTATCCAGTCAGCTAGCATTCCTCGGATCCCATGGGATCTAACCTTCTTGAGCAATCTACCATGCGAAACCTTAAATGTGTGAATATGCCTGTCAAGTGCTCAATTTCAGATTGTGCATCCAGACTGGAGAGCAATTTGAATTAAACTTAAGGTTTAAGAACACTAGAGCGGATTCATATTGACAGATGGGTGTTAAAGACACTGCCAGGGTGCCTATGGTGTGAGCACAAATGCTGGAAGTTCTCAGTGGGTCAGCATCAGCGGGAAGAGACGCCAGCTATTCTGCCAGTAATTGCCAGCATTGCCTCCCATACTGGTCATGTGTGTGGAATGTCAGAGCTGCCCATGAGGTCCTCACTTCTGCCAGTCTAACTGTGCTCTGACGTTGCCCTCCAATGTCCTGCAGTTTCCTGCAATGCTGGTAGGAGGCTGGCCACTGCCCGCTGCTTTAGCAGCTCCATTAATTGCCATAAGGAAGAGAGAGTGCAAGACAGAGGACTTACTGCTAATTTACATTCTGTTTACTTAATTTTAGTTTTACATTTAGAGGTACAGTGTGGAAAAGGCTTTACGGCCAACCGAGTCTGCGCCAACCAGCAACCACCCAGACATTAGTTATTCCCTACACACCAGGGGCAATTTACAGAAGTCAATTAACCTACAAATCTTCATTTTGTAGGTTTTCAATTAATCTACAAATCTTCATTTTGTAGGTTTTCAATTAATCTACAAATCTTCATTTTTCAGATCTGCACATCTTTGGAGTGTGTGAGGAAATTGGAGCACCCAGAGAAACCCCACGCAGTCACTGGACGAACGTACCAACTCCGTACAGCACCCGTCATCAGGATCGAACAAGGGTCTCTGACGTTGTAGGGCAACAACTCTACCACTGCACCACTGTGCCACCGATAATTGTTAATTTGATTGTTAAAATATTTAGTTTTGTGAACCTGATATTTTTAACTCTTTTTAAAACATCTTTTAATTAAAGGTTGAACTTATTAAAAACATTTGCATAGAAATGTTGGCTCGAACATCAGCAGATGCAGGTGGGACTGGCGTAGATGGGGGATCTTGACCGCCATGGGCAAGTTGAGCTGAAGTGCCTGTTTCCATGCTGTGTGACTGACTCTATGCTGCAAACTTGAGTAAACCAAAAAGTTGAGGAGTAACTCAGCGATTTAGGCACCATCTCTGGATGTTTTGGGACGGAACCCTTCTTCATCTGAGGAAGTCACCCATCCATGTACTCCAGAAATGCTGCCTGATCCGCTGAGTTAATCCAGCACTTTATGAATGGGAACGTTTGTGAGCATGAATCACAATCCAGTTTGTCGATTGGCTCAGTCTGGAGATGTGGCTTCACTGCTTGACCAAGCGTCCATTGAGTAAGGCTCACCATTTACAATCCACATTACACTGTTCAAGGCCTTGCTGATCGGAGTGTCTCGTTGGTTACAAGAAATCCACATGGGAGTCATTGGCCATGAGTGGTGACATCAAATGGCAAGCAATTCACATTTTGAATGTAGGAAAAACACAAAATGCTGGAGAAACTCAACGGGTCAGGCAGCACCTGGACAACATAGATAGGTTCTCCATATCCATATCCATGTTTTCCAGAGATGCTGCCTGATCCGCTGAGGTACTCCAGCATTTTGTGTCGTTCCTTGGTAAACCAGCAACCACAGTTCCTTGTTTCTGCGTATATTGAATGCACTTACACTAAACTGCTGAACATGCAGGTACAGGATACTGAGTTGAATGATCAGCCATGATCATATTGAATGGCGGTGCAGGCTCGAAGGGCCGAATGGCCTACTCCTGCACCTATTTTCTATGTTTCTATGCACACGGCATGCACAGTGAAGTTGTCCTCTACGGCAGAATTCAATGATTCAGCAGCAGTTGAGTTGCTGGAGAATTCAATATTACTCTGTAAGCTGGTGGGATTTCTGAGGCATCCATCACCTTTCCCCTTAAAACAATCGTCACATCAAATTAAATTATTAATAAATCCCACACCCGTTACCCTCAATATTCACTGTTACACCAGTTTATAAAACCCCCTGAATGACTGACTGGGATATATATCATAATTCCTTCTTTGTGGTTCCATCAGGATACAGGAACTTAAGAGCATGGTGTGAGTAACTGCACTTTGTTAATTTGTTAGTGGTTGTCCATCAGTCTGAAGAAACTGAAGCATCGCCTATCCTTTTTCTCCAGAGATGCTGCCTGACCTGCTGAG
Source organism: Amblyraja radiata (assembly GCF_010909765.2). NCBI lineage: Eukaryota > Metazoa > Chordata > Chondrichthyes > Rajiformes > Rajidae > Amblyraja > Amblyraja radiata. Next base: position 47,424,661 of record NC_045961.1, read on the forward strand.
TTACTCAAGCACTTTGTGTCTATCTTCACAATATTTCAGACATGGTTTCATCGGGGCCCTGTATAATTGCAGCAAGATATTTCTGCTGATGTATTAGTACACACTTGGATCATTTGTTTATTTTAATGTCCCTTTAAACTTTAGACTTAACAGATACAGTGCAGAAATACGAGCCTTTCGGCCCACCGAGTCCACGCCAACTAGCAATCACCCCGTACACTAGCACTATTCTACACACTAGGAAAACCTTACAATTTTCAATTTTACCAAAGCCAATTAACCTACAAATCTGTATGTATTTGGAGTGTGGGAGGTAACCGGAACACCCAGAGAAAACCCACACGGTCACAGGGAGAACAAACAAACTCTGTACAGACAGCTCCCATAGTCAGGATCAAACCCGGGTCTCTGGCGCTGTAAGGCAGCAGCTCTATTGCTGCACCACTGTGCCGTCCCATTGCTGATATATCTATTTACCAGTCCTGTAGGTGCTTCAACAGGAAGCAATAACAATATCATTTTCTGCCCTGCCTTAAGGTTCCCATCTTTGGATCATCGTGCTGTGCAGCATGTAAAGAATAGTGATGATATTGAAAGAGTTTGACAGGACTCCAGTATAATGTCACAGACTAATCTGTCAAGGGTTTCAAAAGTTGGTTGAAAAATGAATTCAGTATTGATCGCGGAGATTGCTTTGGCCTTATGATATGTGCATTCATTTGATATCAGTAACTGTCAAATCAGGACTGAAAAATTTGGTTTTGGTATTTTGGATGTCATCCTTCAAATAACCAGGCATTTGCAGATTTGTTTTGAAATAATGGAATCACAACTAGTGTCTGGGAACTAAGCACTAACCTGCATATATGATATGTAAGTACCTGAACAATAAAGGCTTGGAAATCCTTGCTGCTAAGGAACACCATGATATTGTGCGTGTGGAGACTTTCATCTTCATGAGCATCATTAAAATGCCCCGCATATAAATTCACACAACGGTTACTCATCAATAATTCAACAATGTAACGTTAATCACTGACACGCCACACTTCAGAAACACAATGACATGCAATTTTTGTTGAAATAGCGCTAACTTTTGTAATGACCAAACTACAATCGTTTTTCACCCATAATGTTACCACCACTATTTTTCTGAAGAAAAATCTCTAAACTAAACTAAACTGTATCTCTAAACTAAACTAAACTAAACTAAACTAAACTAAACTAAACTAAACTAAATTGAGAGCTTATGTAAAAAGTCACTGCTAGAAATACATATTCATGAACTCATTGTGAAGCCATATAGTTTTGCCAGATTTTAAAATGACATAAAGCGAGGAATGTAGTGAACTGTGGAAAGGATAATTGACTTCATGGGCTTATGGATAGGCTGGAATGGGAGATGAAATTTAACGCTGAGATGCAAAGTTACATGTTGATAGGTGATAATAACATGCAATATAAACTAAAAGGCACAATTTTAAAAGGAGCACAGGACCAAACCGAACCTCTAGCTCAGTATTAGTCACCCTGCCATAGGAAGGATGTGATTATGCTGGAAAGAGGGCAAAGAAGATTTATGACGATGTTTAATGTAGTTTAGTTTCGAGACACAGCGTGGAAACAGGCCCTTCGCTCCACCGAGTCCGCACCAGCCAGCGATCCACGCACATTAACACTATCCTACACACACTAGGGATAATTTGAATTTATACCAAGCCAATTAACCTATAAACCTGTACGTCTTTGGAGTATGGGAGGAAACTGAAGATCTCGGAGAAAACCCACGGAGTCAAGGGGAGAACATACAAACTCCGTACAGACAGCACCAGTAGTCGGGATCGAACCAGGGTCTCTGGTGCTGTAAGGCAACAACTCAACTGCTGCACCACTGTGCTGCCCCAGGTTGTCAAGATTCGAGGGCCTGAGCTAAGGAAGAGGTTGGGCAGGCAAAGACTTTATCCTTGGAACACAAGAGGTTGAGGGGGTGATCTTAAAGAGGTGTATAAAATCATGAGGGGACTAGAAAGGGTGAATGCACAGTCTTTTTCCCAGGGTAGGGGAATTAAGAACTAGAGGGCATAGGTTTAAGATGAGAGGGGAAAGTTTTAATAAGTACCTGAGGGGCAACTTTTTCACTCAAAGCTCGGTGGGTATGTGGAACGAGCTGTCAGGGGAGGCAGGTACAATAACAATATTAAAAAGCCACTAGGACAAATACATGGATAAGAAAGGTTTGGAGAGATATGGGCGAAATGCAGGCAGATGAGACTAGCTTAGATGGGACATCTTGGTTGCATGAACGAGTTAGGCCTGAGGGCCTGTTTCTGTGCTGTAGTTTCAGTTTAGTTTATTGCCACGTGTACTGAGGTACAGTGAAAATCTTTTGTTGTCTGCTAACCAGTCAGTCCATTTTATGAGCCCAGTATGAAATATTGGATAATTTAGGTCAGCACGGTGGTTGAGCTGCTCCCTTACAGTGTCAGAGACCCGAGTTCGATCATGACTATACGAGTTTGTACAAGTTTGTACGTTCTACACATGACCTGCGTGGGTGTTCTCTGGGTGCTCCGGTTTCCTCCCACATTCCAAATACATACAGGTTTGTAAATATTGTAAATTGCTCCGAGTGTGTAGGATAATGCTGGTGTACAGGTGATCGCTGGTCGGCATGGACTCGGTGGGCCGAAGTGCCTGTTTTCATGCTGTATCGCTAAACTAAACTAAATGGTCTCATGGTATCTGAGGTCTTCCTTCATTTTTGTTTACATAATATATTAATATTCAGTGCTCATAGAAAATAGAGCAACACAACACAGGAACAGGCCCTTCGGCCCACAATGTCCGTGCTGAACATAATGTTAAACTAATCTCCTCTGCCGGCACGTAATCGATACTTGGATGGATTTGGATTTGGATTCACTTTATTGTCATTGTCTTCAATTAAGAGACAACGAAATACTATTTTCCTTACAGTCATACAAATAAAAAAACACAAAACACAGAACACAGTAGTCCACAACACAAACATCCCCACAACGGCACCAAAGTTCCCCACTGTGAGGGAAGGAACCAAAGTCCAGTCAACCTCCTCGCTGATGTTTCCCAATATTCACCCGTGGTCGTGGCCTCCCGAGCCCCCCGCAGTTGCCGCTACGGGCGGCCCGATGTTCAGGCCCTCTCGCCGGGAACGATGGAACCCCGACGTCGAAAGGTAAGACATCCTCAGCTGCCTGGACCTCTGAATCGGCCACCTCCCACCGGAGTCCGCGGCTCCCGAAGTCCACAGGCTTAGCTGGGCGGAGATTCACGCTGGCGGTCCCCGGCAAAGGGTCCCAGGACTCCGCGATGTTAGTCAGTGCCGCCCGCGTTGGGAGCTCCGCGAACCACAGCTCCGCGAGGTCGATGCAGCAGGCCCAACACTCTGGAGCTCCAAACGGCGATCCCAGGTGAGGCATCGCCCACTCCGCGATGTATCCAGTGCTGCGCTGCTGCTGCTGAAGCTCCAGTCAGTCCCGATAGGAAAGGCCACGCCAATCCAGTTGGTAGGCCGCGAGGAGGGGGGCGAGGGCATGACTCGGATAATAGTTGCATCCTCGCCAGGAAGCGACTGAAGAACAGTTTCCCCCTTACCATACCCTCTTCCCCCCACATAAAACACAAAAAAACCTAAAGAACATACTTTGAACATAATAAAAAATAAAAAATAAAAAATAAATAAATAAACAAATAAATATTTTTTAAAATACTTCCATATCCTTCCTTTTCTGCGGATAAATCCACAGAGCCTCTTGCCCAGAGTAGATGAATCGAGGACCAGATGACATAGGTTTAAGGTGAAGGGGAAAAGATTTAATAGGAATCTGGGGGGTAACTTTTGCACACAAAGGGTGGTGAGTGTATTGAACAAGCTGCCAGAGGAGGTAGTTGAGGCTGGGACTATCCCAATGTATAAGAAACAGTAAGACAGGTACATAGATAGGACAGGTTTGGAGGGATATGGACCAAATGCAGGCAGGTGGAACTAGTGCAGCTGGGATATGTTGGCCAGTGTCGGCAAGTTGAGCCAAAAGGCCTGTCTCCACGCTGTATCTCTCTATGCCTCTATGAATCTATCCATGTCTAAAAGCCTCTTAATGTAGCGATGTTACAATACTTACCTTCACCGGCGCTGCAGTTCTGCCACTGGCTGAGTGCGTGACTTTGGCGCCTTTGAAGGGGAGGGGGCGGGATTAAAATGCCGTTTTCTCCTGCCTGTCGGAGTCGAACTTTCTCAGGCTGTTAAGCTGCTGCAGAAAAATCGTTCTGACTTCCGTTCTTGGAGGTTTTTAAAAAAAAATCGTGGGCCAATTTAATCCCTGGAGTAAAATAAAAAGGTACTTCTAACGCCCTCAACGCCTACAACGGGACGGGTCTCACGTAGTGGACAAAACAAAATGTAAGTAGTTTATTTTACATATAAACTTGCTTCTTGGAATGACTAATCAAAATATCCTTGGCAATAATGTGATTTTGGCCCCATACGAACCGGCAGTGTTTTTCCTGCCGATATGGGGTTCAAATTCACTGCAACCGCAACGTTCCAATCGATCGCGTTCCACAAAAACCCACTCGCAAGATGATTAAAATGCCCATTAATTTACGGGAATTCAACATTAAATTCCTTCCATTTGGCCTATATATTCATGACAATGAGATTTAAAAATCATGTAATATTGTGAATTCTTGTGTGAATGTTATTTGGACAGGCTATTTAAAAATGTTAACCTGTTCTTAAGAAATGGATAGATGTTTAGATCTAGTAATTGAATTTTGTAATTAGCTACAATTAGGTAACTAACTAATTATAAGCTTTAATTTCAGGTTATCCAAGTAAGATTGTTTCATATTTGTTTCAGAATGCTTCAATCTATAATAACTGAAAATTTCATTCAGTTCTCTTAATTTTTAAGAAAGTTATGGGCTTTTGACTGTCCTCGATCACAGCTTTTGAGTTAAGTCAATGGAAATTGCTAATGGAAGATGCTAATTTCAGAGTATGAAAATGGCCATAACTTTTTAATACTGAAGATATGAAAGTGAATTAGGTGTCAAATTAAACTTCTTTTTATGCTTTATCTGATGGGATAAATTGCAGACTTGATTTATAAAATCTCAAAATTTTGTAGCATTGCTACTTAATGTACCTGCTTCCACCACCACCACCACCACTCCTGGCAGCATGTTCCAGGCACCCATCGCACTCCGTGTAAAAAGGCTTGCCCTGTACATTTCCATTAAACTTTCTCCCCTCTCATCTTATAGCTATGCTCTCTAGTCTTTGACATTTCCACCCTGCGAAAAACGTTTTGACTGTTTAAACAATCTACGCCTTTCACAATTTAATAAACTTCCATCAGATCTCCCCCCCAACCTCTGATATTCCAGTAAAAGCAATCTGTTGTATCCCTTCTATCCATATCTCACACTTTTAGCTCTCCTATCTCTGGTCTTCGCCCATCCATCTGCCCACCATTATCCCCCCCCCCCCACACACGTATTACTCGCTAGGTTTTGTCCAGTGCCCACTGATCTTCCAGATTTCTTCCTACCGCCCCCTCATCACAATTAGTCTGAAGAAGGGTCCCAACCCAACCCAAAAGGTCATCTTTCCATGCTTTTTCAGAAAAGCTCCCTGACTCGAAATGAACTAAACTAAACTAAGCTTAACTAGCGGATAGATAGGCAGCTGAACCTGTTCTATAATTGTGATGTAGGCAGGAGTATATTATAGACTGAATTTTCATACAAAACACCCAGGAAAGAATCAAGAAAGCATTTGCAAGAAGCTATATTTACTGGCCCAGTTAGGACAATGAACTTGCTTTGCTCATAAGCAATCTATTATGTCCTAAAATTACAAAAATATGTCACAAAACAAATTTTTTTACCCAATTATGTCCATTGACTAGTGGACCTTGTGTGTGTGTACATAAACTTTTGTGAGAATAGGAATGACATTTACCTGTTACTGAGTTACTCAAAGCCGATTGAAGTGAAATACACTGGTTCATGTACTGAATGTACTTTACAAAGTATAAAGATTACCTTTGCATGGTGTTCCTCATCGAAATAATTCATCTTTTACAATGATCCCCAGTTTGATCTACTCCCTTAATGAAACAGAATGTTATCAAACATGAGCTGGCTGGAAGTGGAACAGTTATCAGTTCAGTCAGAATAGTTAATACCCATCCAAATGTGAATGGAGCAGGCAGATTGGAGGCTCAGAATGGAATTTTGCCTGGCCGGTTTCTTATCCAAGTGCAGAACAGTACAGGTCCACCACTGATTGTCCAGAAACTGGTGGTCCAGCACCTCCTTTAATAAAGACAAAATTACGAAAGCACAATTAAAATCCCACCCCTCCCCCCGAAAATGTGGCACCTAGGCCAGGTGAGGTGGCCAGTCTCTACCTCATCTGGACCTCCGCAGCTGATCGGGGGGTCGAATTTGCCCCTCGCGGCTGGGGCCCTGGAACTCAGGCCGGCAGATCTGTTCCCAGAGACAATTTCCAGATTCAAGCATCTGCAAACTCTTGTGTCTCCAGAGGTTAGTGGAAATAATGGATATTTGGTTGAAAATGATGAAAAAATCCAAGAATTCACGTCGATTAAATGATTTCTGTTAGAGGTTAGACACAAAGTACTGGAGTAACTCAACAGGACAGGCAGCAAAAGGATGGATGATGTTTCGGGACCTTTCTTCAGACTATAGAAGGTCTGAAGAAACAATTTGACCCACTGAGGTACTCCAGCACATTGTGTCTATCTTCGATAGAAACCAGCATCTGCAATTCCCTTCCGCACATTTTGTCTGATAGAGGTGAATCTGTCAATCATGAGGTTATGTCTGAGTTGGAACCACAAAGTGAAACACCAAAAACAAACAAGTTTGATAAAGAAACTTTGTTTGTTTGATTCTGGATTTGAATTCTGTCCAAAAGTTTATTTAATACCCAAATCTGTAAGGAGATCAGGAAAACTCTAAAACTGGTTAACACAAAGCTGGTGTTAATTAAATAGGTAGATTGATAAGTTATTTGTATCTCACTATTGAAAATATCGACACACATATGAATGAATGAATGAATGAATTAATTAATTAATTAATTAATAAGTTTATGAATAAGTTTATTGGCCAAGTATTCACATACAAGGAATTTGTCTTGGTGCTCCGCCCACAAGTGACAACAACATACAGTGATAGTTAGGAATGACACATAAAACATTAAACAACTTTCTTTAAATAGCTTTCTTTTTCAATAAAAAGAGAAAAGTGTGATGAGTAATATAATAATTTTCATGAACATGTTGTACTCTGTATCAATGTGTGCGGACAAGTTGTGATATTGTGGGTCTACTTTGTAAAATAGTGAAAATGACTGACTGGAACAAGTAATCTTAACTCAGTGTAATCTACTATTTTTAAACTCTTAAGTATGATTGTGCCTATGTATATAATGATTTTTACTGAGCTGCATGCAATAAAAGGAATTTCACTCTGCCTAGGTACATGTGACAAGAAATTCCTTTCATGCATACAGTTCACTAAAAAGCTTACTATACATAGGCACAATCATATTTGCATACAAGAATGTAGGAATAGTAGATTGCATTGTAATTTTAGTTTAGTTTTAACTTAGTTTATTATTGTCATGTGTACCAAAGTAGAGTGAAATGTTTTTATGCTGTATGCTATCCAGTCAGCTAAAAGACGATATATGATTACAATCAAGCTGTCCACGGTGTACAAATACAGGATAGGGAAATAATGTTAGAAGCAAGATAAAGTACAATAAAGTGTTTGTGTAAATTGTGTGTCTTGGTTTTTTTTCTCCTTGTTGTATGACTGCAGAAACCAAATTTCATTTTAACTTCATTTGAGGTTCAAATGACAATAAATGGATTGCATTGTATTGTGTGATACACAATAGTTCGAGGGTCTCTAATGACGTAAATGGTAGGTCAGGACTGCCCACTGGTTGATGATAGGATGGTTCAGTAACCTGATGACAGCTGGGAAGAAACTGTACCAGAATCTGGAGATATGCATTCTCACACTTCTGTACCTCTTGCTTGATGGGAGAGAGGAGAAGGGAGAAGAGGGAGTGTCTGGTGTGAGACAGCCTTGATGAGGCAGCGTGAAGAGTAAATGGGGACATTGAATATAACCTCTCACTAACAACCCCCCCCCCCCTTCTCACCCCTGTGCCCCCAAAACACCTTCATCTATGTCAACCAATTACCTGCCATGCTTTGTCCTTCCGCTCCTCCTTTTCCATTTTTCTTCGGTCGATTTATTGATTGATTAATTGAATGATTGAGTAATTGATTGGTTGGTTAGTTGATTGGTTGATTGATTGATTCATTCATTCATTGAAAGATACAGCATGGAAACAGCCCCTTCTGCCTACCACGTCCATGCTGGCTATTGATCATCTGTTCACACTGGTTCAATGTTATCCCTCTATTTACATTCAGTCCCTACACACAAGGGTAATATTCAGAGGACAATTTACCTACCATCTTTGGGATGTGGGAGGAAAGCGGACCGCCTGGTGGAAACCCATATGCGATCACAGGGAGAATGTGCAAACTCCACACTCTCCATCTCATGGAGACTGGAAACCAAAGATCCTATAGCGGAGCAAGATAGTCCACTCGACAAAAAAGCCGTAGTAGGGTCATGGGTAATCTTCAGTACCATTTCCGTAACCGGCTTCCGTCTCCGCTCTAATATCTTTGCTTTGGTCATGGCTTCGTCATGCACAAATCATCTTTTTTTTCTCAGCTGCAGGTGATCATTTTGATATTCCTGCCTAATCCTTCTTTTTAACTTTGAACATACAAAATATTGCCATTGGAAGGAGCTCCAGAAAATCCTGCACCCACTCAAGCCATCCTCATCCCCCCCCCCCCCCCCCTCCCCCCCTTCACCCCTCCTTCCGACATGGACACGGAGCGATCACCGGCCCCTTTAATTTGTTAAACATCTATTTCCTTCGGGTGTTTTTTTTTAATTTCCCCCTTACCATTTCCGTACTTTTTCGATAGCTGCCATGACCCGTTTGATGTCATCCTTCACCTTGCTTCTGGTCTTGGCCCCCACCAATCTGCAGGACATGCTGAGTGTGTGTGTGTGTGTGTGTGTGTGTGTGTGTGCGTGTGTGTGTGTGTTTGTTTGGCAGAGTCTGAGGGGAGAAGCGCCGGCACTAAGAGTGAGCGAACGCGCGGACAGACGGACGAAAACAACGTTCATAGAGCGGAGTAGGTGACATTTCGGGTCGAGACCCTTCTTCAGACTGACAGTCAAGGGAAAGGGAAACAGGAGATATAGGCATATCTTCCATTCATTTGTCCTTAGTACCATCTATATCTTTTGTTCCTCTTTCCCATGACTCAGTCTGAAGAAGGGTCTCGACCCGAAATGTCATCTATTCCACTCTATGATCGTTGTTTCGTCCGTCTGTCCGCTCGTTCGCTCGCCCTTGGATTAAGTAGCGCAGGATAAACCTGCAAATTCACACACTGGATGGAAACTGGAAACTGAAAAGTAGGGGAACGCCATCCCCCTGCGTACCCCCCCATTTCCACTGACTACATCATTATTCCACCACCCCCCCTCCTCCCCCCTCGATCCCTCCCCCTGCTCTAAAACCAAGCCAGTTCTTGCCAGAATCTCTTGCGAAATCTATGTTTCAGAAGAACTCATGGATTTTTCTGACTCTTGCTTTGGGGAATATTACCTAACCCAGAAAAAATATATGTTTAAATAAAATTTTCATTGGTAGCAGTGAAAACAGAACCTTTACCATAGTGATATTTTAAACTGCCATTTAAATCATTTAACTATGGCGTGTCCTCAGATAGACGTGTTTACTAAAACTGAATTGTTCTTTGTGACTCTCCCTCTATTTTCCAGGGGTTCTCTTTGGGCCTATCCTAATCAAATACCAAGAGATGAAGACTCAGCACCCAAAGGTTTTTATCTATTTATTTATTTATTTATTTATTTATTTTTATTAGAAGCGATTGTACAGAGATAAAATATTTGGCATCTAAAATTATACAATTATTGTACAGCTTCATTGTTATCCTTAAAACCTAAACCATGAAAATGGAAAAAGTAAAGAAAAAGAAAACAAGAAAGAAAAACGAATAGAAGGTGAAAAGATAGATCAAAAAAGCACAAAAGAAAGTCCCCTAAACTACCAAGGTAGTGTGGCAGAAAGATATAGAAATAAGAAAAAAGAAAAAGAAAGGTGGAGATATACCTTGCCCCTCGTCCCCCCCGCCCACCTCACCCAAACCAGCATCGGATTTAAATTTAAATTTGTGTTGCGCCATGCTATTGTTGTAAGAATTCGGTAAAGGGTGTCCATGTCTTAAGAAATTGATCTGGTTTTTCTGCCAAGACAAGCCTAATGTTTTCCAAATGTAGTGTCTCGGACATATTTGTGATCCACATCTTCACTGTCGGGGGTGTTGTCTGTTTCCAAAATGTAAGTATTAATTTTTTTGCCCTATCAGGCCATAGTTAAGGAAACGTCTTTGAAATATCGTTAGCTCAGAAGAGGCCTCTGACATACCTAGTGTGATCAATTTTATATCGGGATCCAATTTAGTTTTAAGTATTTTGGGAAGATATCAAAAATTCCCCTCCAGAATTTTTGTAATTTTGTACAGGAAAAGAATGGGTAATAGTTGCTTCTTGGCGCAGCCATTTATCACAGATAGGAGAGACATTTGGGAAGATTTTGTTCAATTTAGACTTTGAATAATAAAGACTATGCAGTATTTTAAATTGTATTAGTGAGTGCCTAACATTAAGAGAACAGTAATGGATATATAGAAGACTTTCCTCCCAACTATCCATTGAAATTATTAAATCCAATTCGTCTTCCCAAGCTCGCCTAATTATTTCCGACGATGGGATATGTAGATTTAAAAGGGTATTATAGAAGTACGATATTAACTTATTTGAATCCGCATTTCTGTTCATCCATTCATCTAGTATATCTGGACCCATGGAGTGACAATCTTGCGTGTGTATTTTCACATAGTCTCATATTTGAAGATATCTGACATATTGACTACCTTTCAAATGATATTTCAACTGTAATTCTTGAAACAAGAGGAAGGTCCCCATCTCATAAAGGTCTCCCAGCTTTTTAATTCCTAAGCTTTCCCATTGTACAAACGCCTTGTCTAAAGTAGACAGTTTAAACAAGGGATTATTGGTGATTGGTAAGAGGAAAGAGAAATTTCTCAATTTAAGGGTTGATTTTAACTGTTTCCAGATTTGCAAGGTGCTATGGATTATCAGATTACGTTGATTTCTTCAGATGTATTGGAGAGAGAAGAATCGGCCCTATATTGAAAGGCAAACAATCTTCCCTCTCCATTTTTAACCAGTTTACTTGTTGGCATATATCGTCCATCCAGTAGATTAAATGTTTAATATTAATTGCCCAGTAATAAAGAAGGAAATTAGGGAGAGCCAATCTACCGATTTCTTTAGGTTTGCATAAATGTAGATTGTGAATTCTGTGAGTTTTATAATCCCAGATAAAGTTTGTAATCACAGCCGAGTTTTTTTTTTTTTTTTTTAATAGGTTTTAAGGGAGGAAAATCAGTATTGATTGAAATAGGTACAGGAGTTGTGAAAGGAAAATCATCTTTATGGCATTTACTCTACCATAAGGGAAATCGGAAGTGTTTTTTCAAAATTGAATAAGGGCATTTAATTTGGCGATTAATGGTGGAACATTTGCTTGAAATAAGGAAGGATATTTTCTAGTCATGTAGACTCCAAGATATTTTTCCGTAGCAATTCTAAAGGGAAATTTTAGGAGATGTGAAGAGACTTGAGGTTTTATCGGCATAATTTCACTTTTGTTCCAGATTATTCTATACCCTGAGAAGGAGCCAAATTGTTCTGTGAGATTTAATATATTTGGGATACTGACTTAGGAGTTAGTAATATATAATAGTACATCATCTGCATATAACAAAATCTTATTATTAGTATATTTAGTATTATAGCCATGAATGCTCGGATGTACTCTTATACTTTCAGCTAAGGGTTCTATAGCAAGTGCAAATAACATTGGTGATAATGCACACCCTTGTCTATTGCCCCTGGATAATTGAAATTTAGACGAGAGAGTTTGATTAGTCAGTATTCTGGCAGTCGGGTTGTTATATAACAACTTTATCCACGAAATAAAATTTTCTCCTAGTTGGAATGTTTGCAATACTGTGAAGAGATAATCCCATTCTACTTGGTCAAATGCTTTTTCTGCATCTAAGGAAATAATTGATAAGTCTTGGTTTATCGTTCTGTGTGAGTACATTATATTAAACAAGCATCTCAAGTTATTGAACAAATGTCTTTGGGTATAAACCCAGTTTGATCAGAGTGTATTAATTTACTAACGTATTTACTTAGTCTTCTTGCCAGGGTTTTAGCTAATATTTTCTGATCTGTATTTAAAAGAGCTATTGCTCTATATGATGCTGGTTCTTCAAGATCTTTATCTTTTTTGGGTATAAGTGTAATAGTTGATTTGGCTAAAGTTTGTGGTGACGTCTGTTCTTTAAATGCATAAAGGGCATGTAAACGAGGAGAAATTAATTTGTGAGATTTTTTATAAAATTTGTTACTAAATGCATCTGGGCCTGGCGTTTTACCATTATTCAGTGATTTAATAGTCTCTTCAATATCTTTTACTGTAATCTGCGCTCCTAATTCTTCACGTTCCGCTGCTTCGAGTGACGGAAGATTGCAATTGTCAAGGAAGTTTTTAATCTTTATAGTTTCTAATCTACTGAAGTTTTAGATGTGTATACATTTTGATAGAATTGTAAAAATCTTTCATTGATATCTTTAGGGAGTGTAAGCAGCTCACTTTTTGCTGATCTAATTTTTTTAATGGTGTGATCTTTTTCAATTTTTCTCAGCTGACGTGCCAAGAGTTTGTCCAGTTTGTCCGGTTTGTCCGGTTTGTCATCAAATTCAAAGTTTTTTTGCTTAGTATATTGAAATAACTTAATGACTCTTGCAGAAAGAATTTGATTTAACTTGAATTCTAATACTGCTATCTTATTGTGTTTGTCAATAGAGGGATTGGTAGCATTTTCTAAATCAAGCTGTCTAATCTTTTTTTCTAATTCCGATTGTTCCGACCTGTTTTTTTTATTTTGATACGCTTGATATGAGATAATAGAACCTCTGATGAAGGCCTTAAAAGATTCCCATAATAGAGAGGCCGAAATACCAGGTGTGTCATTTTTCTCATAAAATAGTTCCATCTTTTGCTTCAAATATTCACAGCAACCTGGATCGGTTAATATTTGAGGATTAAATCTCCAGAACGTTTTTATATTGTGCATTCCTTCTAATTTTAAGGAGAATGTTAATGGACAGTGATTGGAAAAAATATTATTATGATATTTGAGATTTATTGTAAAAGGGATTAATTTTGTGTCCACCAGAAAATAATCAATACGTGTATACGTTTTATGAACGGCTGAATAAAAAGAATATTCTCTTCCAGATGGATTAGCAATCCGGCATACATAGGTTATGTTTGTGTTTTTTATGTAAGTGTTTAGAAGTTCGCTGGAATTTGATTTTGTATAATATCTCCTTTGCAGTGAGGATTTATCTAGATATTGGTCCAGTACACAGTTGAAGTCTCCTCCAATTATCAGATTTTGCTGGGTGAAGTCTGAGATTATATTAATTATTTTATTAAAAAATTGTGAGTTATCAAAATTGGGGGCGTAGTAAGTGGAGTTGAATATAATTCCCCGGATACTATAATGTACCTAACCTCCCTATCGGCTATGGTGGCTTTGTGTTTGAATGGTATGCCTTTACGAATTATGATTGCAGTACCTCTAGCTTTAGAAAGGAAAGTAGAATGATATAATTGACCAATCCAGTTAGCCTTCAGCCTGTTCTGAGCTCCATACTTGAGATGCGTCTCCTGTTAAAATATCATATCAGTATTAATAGATTTTAGATGGAATAAGACCTTACCCCTTTTAATTGGCTCATTAATGCCCCTGAAGTTCCAACTACAAAAGGTAATTCCTCCAGTTTTTCTAGAAGGATCGTCTTGCATTAAAGCTTACATGGTTTCCCTTGTTTCAAATGGAGTAACACAATATTTAAAATATGACTTTTGGTTGCTGGGTGGGTGAGCCCAATTCCAGCCCCTTAAAGGTATCTCCCAAGAAAAGGTGCCTTAATAAAGATAGATAAAGAATTTAACAGACATTAAAATATCTTAAAAAACATCAATAAATCACAGCACATAGACATGCTGTGGGTGTGTCTCATCTGTGGGATAATTCTTGTAAACTTCCATAGATGTTAGTTTCAATTAGCTCCGCCCCTTGCAGAGTAATAATAAAAAAAGGGACTGAGCAGAACAGAATATAGCAAAAAAAAACCAGAGAAACTTCAATATATAATTTCCTCTGGGAGAATTAGACATCGTTTAATACAATGAATACTAGATGAATATTTGGTAATTAGATTAATATATAGAACATTAACTAACTGAAATTGAAATGTCAAATAAATGGCCGATTTAAAATCGGTAAACTTAAAGGAATTTATTAGTACCACCAGCAGTTCTGCAGACAGAGCAAGATCTCTCTCTCCTCCCCTCTCAAACACCCATCAACACCCCAACAGCTTTCCCACTCGTTCTAATACCGTCTCTAAACTTCCACACATCTTGCCACAACTTACTCAGTACCTATCTACACTTGCTCAACCCCTCTCTCTCTATTAACCTCTGCCCTCTCCCTGGGCCTTCCACCTTCTCGCTTCACTACTTGACTCCCCTAACTTTCCATGACTTCCTGACTAATTCTCACTAAATTGCCCTTTCAATAACACTTTGTAACACTCCCCAGCTCACTCTTCCATCCTCTACCCCCTAATTTTACTTCGGAGTCACGTGAGTGACTACGTGAAGAACCCCGCCAGGACGCATGCGTGTCATATCGCTACATGCATTGCAACGAGTCACAGCAGGGGGAACGACGTTCCCTTAGCGGCAAAATTTGAAAGCCGGGAACAGCAGGTAAGAAGACTCTGCGTTCCAGGGCTCCATTCATTAACTATCTGAAGGGATAGATTGGCTCAGCACGAGGACCCAGCTGAAACTTGAACTCAGGAATAGATGAAAAGCTATACTTTATAACCTACGAACCTATCTCCATTGATGTATTATAGGTAACCCATTCCACCTCTCTTGTTTTTCTGTTGTGTTTTTTTTTGCTTTCTTTTTTATTTGTAACTTTCTACCCTCTCTTTTTCCCTCTTTCTATAAAAAATAAAAACACTAGAAGCAGAAGTAATTGAGCATGGAAAATTTTAATAATGTATGACTGATGTATATGAAAAGTTTTTTTTTACTATAATATGTAACTACATTTTATAATATGTCTACTTCTAATAAATAAATAAATAAATTAAAAAAAAGAAGAGTCTGCGTTCCTTCCACTTACCTTTTAGGTGGAGACATGGACCGGATCCACGAAGGCTGCGGGAAAGCTGGCGGGGGAGAACCGCGGAGTTGCGGGCAGCCAGCAGCAGCAGCCAACGGCACGCTAATCTCCCGTAATGGGAACAGCTGTGCCCGACTTCGCTCCCGCGCCGGCCCCGGCCGGTCGGGAGAGGTAAGCAACTAACAGAGTCGCTGACTCCGAGGAGTCCGACTCTGAATAGCCGCGAGCGACCAGTGCCCGTGTGCATGGGGGTCGGTTTGAGCGGCTTTAGGAGCAGCCGCGAGCGGCCGGTGCCCGTGCGCACGGGAGCCGGTTTGAGCGGCTGCAGGAGGAACAAAGCAGCCGCGAGCGACCAGTGCCCGTGCGCACGGGAGCCGGTTGGAGCGGCTGCAGGATGGATCAACAGCAGCCGGGAGTGGCCTATGCCCGAGAGCATAAGAGCCAGTTGGAACGGCTGCTGGAGGAAATACCCCAAAGTGGCAGGAGATGGAGGCTAGCCACAGTGGGCAGGTAGTAAGCCCCACAGCAGTACGTCTTGTAGGGCTGCACAGTGTTTCTCCCTCATCAGAGAGGAACACCGAGGGTCAATCCTGCGCTGACTGCAGGAGCTGGAGCAGGAGCGGCTTCAGGAGCAGCCGCGACGGCCAGTGCCCGTGAGCATTGGTGCCGGGTGGAGTGGCTGCAGGAACTGGAGCAGGAGCGGCCTCAGGAGTAGCGGCTTCAGGAGCAGCCGCGACGGCCAGTGACCATGTGCATTGGAGCCGGTTGGGTGCCCGAGAGCATCGGAGCCAGCTGGAGCGGCTGTTGGAGCAGGTAAGTGGCAGGCTCCGGGAGATGGGGGCACTAGTCACAGGGGGCAGCTAGTAAGTCCTACAGCAGTACCTCTTGTAGGGCTGCACAGTGTTCTCCCTCATCAGAGGGGAGTATAGGGGGTCCATTCTGGGCTGAACCTGAACAGGGGTGCAGAACATACCCCTAGTGCACATGGCGTGCAGAAAACCTATTGGAAGACACTTACCATCAGGGAACTGCAAAACACTGAATGTTCCCAGTATCAACCAGTGTATTTGAAAACATGGCAGGGCAGGGACTTGAAATGAAAGAAAGTTCCAAAAGTCCTAACAGCGGGTATTACGGGTTTCGCCCGCACAATAGACAAAAAAGACATGACACTAGATCACCAGGATGCACTGGCCTTATTTTGCTAACTACCAATACGAGTAAACAGCATTAGGAAGAAGTACCATCCAACCGGCTTTAGACCCTAATTTGCAGGCCTCTGCAAACCTGTAACCCCCATACCACCAATATTAAAATTTGGAGGCAACTTATCTAAACAGGTAAAGACCTTGACATAGAGGGAAACCCTGGGGCTCATTAAAGCAACGTCTAAAAACTACTTCGTGGGGAATGCGCTAACCCTCAACACAGACCCAACTACAGATCCAGACACCGGCACCTCAACGTCCACGGAGGATGCCGAAAAAGTAACAAATCTACTAATAGTAACCGTGGAGGAAGAAGTATAGGGTTATACCATAGAATTATTCAAAACATAATCCTCCAGTTCAGCATGTACCGAACTGAATGTTCATGCTTACAGGCAAAGAAATAATCAAAAGCGCATACTGAACTACAGTGCCCAAATAAAAAAGGAGTAATGGAGGACATCCAACACGAATCACAGGAATTCGTGTCCAAAAATCTTTATCATAAAATAGATGGTGGTTGCCACGTCATCATAGATTTGACTAATTTGAATACTTTCGTACTTTATATTCATTACTAGATGGGAACCTTTGTTACTGCAAATGTATTGATCCTAGGTTACTACATGGCAACCTTCGTATTAAAAAATGCTTACTATACAGTACCCATTAGAGGTGACCACAGATGTATTTAACACAATGGATCATCTGCGGTTTCACTCTTAACTTAGCTCACATGTCAGTGACTTTGCCGTAAGAAAAGGTTACAGCCTTAATGGAGGCTTGCAGTAAACTAAACCATCCATCAGACTGGTAGTAGAATAATTGGCATTATAGTGGCTGTGTTCCAGCCACATAAATCGGACCTTTACATTAACAAATTACTGAGCGCAAACATGCGTGCACTCAAAAATTATGAGGGTCATTCTGACAGACCTAAGAAGCTACCAACAGAGGCCACAATGGTACTAAAAATGGTACTAAAAATGGTAGAAACATAACATTAGGCATTGTTCCTATCCAAACATTAGCAGCTACCTGTCTATGGAACTACATACTGATGGGCACTTGGATGGGATGCTACCAATTCCATCTCCAGCTGTGGGGGAGATGGAATGCACAGGAGGCATCATTACATACGCTGGGCATAAATACCTGGGGAAGTTGAGTGCATTCCATGGCTTTAAGTCATATTGTTCTGGGTTATTGTATTGTATTCAAATTTATTGTCATTGTCTCAATTAGAGACAACAAAATGAATTTTCCTTACAGGCAGTATCATAAAAATAAATAAATAATAAATAATAAAACATATTAAAAATAAAATTGAATTAAAAAAAGAAAAGCACGAACACAGAAAGTCCACGACACAACATAACACAGTGGCACCAAGGTGAGGAAGGTACCATAGTCCAGCCAGCCTCCCCTCCGATCTTCCCAGATGTTCATCCAGTGGTCTGGGCCTTCCGAGCACCCGCAGTTGCCGCACCGGGCAGCCCGATTTTCAGGCCCTCTCGCCGGGCTGGTGGAACGCTGACGCCGATCCCCGACGGTGAACATCCTCCTCCTCAGTGGCCCGGACCTCCTGATCAGCCGCCTCCCGCAGCCGGAGTCCACAGCTCCCGAGTCCGCAGGCCGAGCCGGGCGGAGTCGCAGGACCCCACGTTGTTGATCAGCGCCGCCCGCGTTGGGAGCTCCGCAAACCACAGCTCCAGGATGTCGGTGCAGCAGGTCCAGCACTCCGGGCTCCAGACGGCGATCCCCGGTAAGGCATCGCCAGCCCCGCGATGTTACAGCACTGTCCCGCCACTGCTGGAGCTCTGGTCGATCCCGGCAGGAAAGGCCGCGCCAATCCAGTAGGTAGGCCACTGGGGGGGTGAGGACGCGACTCGAATAATAGTCGCTTCCTCTCCAGGAAGCGACCGAAGGACGGTATCCCCCTTACCGTGCCCTCTTCCCCCACATAAAGACATTTAAAAAAACATAAAAAACACACTTTAACATAACTAAAAAAACAAAAAAAACAAAAAGATACCGGGCTGAAGGTGGAGGCTGCTGGCACCAGCGCCACCGGAAGTACATTATATCACCAGTATGTTAGACTACTAATTGACTACACCACCGTGGTAGCATATGTCAACCATATGGGTGTAAACATATCAACATCATGTGACTATCTGGCCAACACAATTTGGCAATAGTGTATCCAGAAAGATATTAGGATATCAGCTACCAACTTACTAGGTAAACGGAATTTAGTGGCAGACAACAGGTCACGCTAAGTCTATGAAAACACTGTATGGATGTTGGATAAAATATGTATTGCTGGAATTACAGCACGGTATGGAACACCAGATAACGACCTATTCACATCCATGCTCTCACCAGTTATCAAATTAGGTTCTTGGGAACCAGAACCTGGGGCAGTGGCTACAGATGCATTTATCGCTGCATTGGGGGATTATTTATGCATTCCCTCCTTCTGCCTCATCAGTCGGGTATTTAGGAATCAACAGTAGACTCTGCGTCTGGTATTTTGATAAGCCTACTCAACCATCGGTCCCAGTGATATTGACATGGTTTTAGAACCATGCATCACCATCCATCATAGACCTAATTTACTGGTTCTTCCCGCAACAAGGGGAGTTACCCATGTCATAATTATATAAACCTATTAATTTATAGAGTTGAAAGCACCTCTACTACACCTGGGACTGACGGACCGAACAGTGGAATTATTTCAGCGGGCCACAGACAGTCCACCAAAAAAATCAGTACTTGGTGTCATCAAGAAATGGGAAGTACTGTCACAACAATAAACATCACCCACAGATCTATGAACATCCCGTCTGTTCTGGAATTCCTGGCAAGCCTCCATTACGACGAGAGGCTCAGTCATAGTGCCATCAACTGCGCCAGAAGTGCTCTGTCAACATACCTGGCGCAAGGAACAGAGCGGCATTCTGTTGGGACACACCCTGGTAACCAAACTCATGAGGGGCATTTTAATATTAATCCCCCAAGAACCAGGTACTCCCAAATATGGGATGTGAGCATTGTACTGACCATGTTAAGAAACTGGTCTCCAGCTACAGCTCTGTCCCTACAGAAACAGTCATGCTGATGGTTACGGCACAAAGGGTCCAGTCACTACAGAAACAAAGGTTGGACAACATGATTATTTCATCTGGAAATTTAACTTTTCACATCAATGAAATAGTCAAACAGAACAGACAGGGGTCAGCAGGCCTAAAAACTGAATTCAGGGCCTACCCGACAGATGGTCGTCTCTGTATTGTAACACACTTACTATTATATATGGAGTATACTAAGATCATCAGAGGGAAAGAAATGTCACTTTAATCAGCTACAAACAGCCACTCAAAACAGTGACAGTCCAGACCATCTCTAGATGGCTAAAACAGGTCCTAATAAAGGCTGGAGTAGACACTAGCATTTTTAAATCTCACTCCACCAGGGCTGCAGCTACATCGGCAGCTATGAAGTTGGACGTTCCTATGGATCAAATCCTCAAGACAGCAGGATGGTAAACGGAGGAAACTTTCCAACGACTTTATAACAATCCAGTCATTGAACCTGGAACATTTGCAGAAACAAATTTAAGTTCTGTAATATAATTCACCCCATAAATAGGGGCAATAATTGGTTAATATTTTTACCGTTGGGTTTCAATATCGTATTGATGTCTAATGATGCTAACTCTATTCTCCCCAAAATCAAGGCAGATGTGATGCATGGACTCGTTCCACGGCATGAAATCACAGAGCTTTAAAATCTTCACGTAGTCACTCATGTGACTCCGAAGTAAAATAGTAAGATTAAACGAGAACTTACCAGTTTGAAGTTTGATCTTTATTTTATGAGGAGTAATGTTGAGGGAATACGTGCCCTCCGCTCCCACCCTTGATCATATCCTGAACTGGTATCTCTTCTCTAATCTTACTATGTTTAGTCATTACAATTATCTGTGATTTCACACCGCTGCTTTGAAGAATGACACGCATGCGTCCTGGCGGGGTTCTTCACGTATTCCCTCAACGTTAATCCTCATAAAATAAAGATTAAACTTCAAACTGGTAAGTTCTCGTTTAATTTTACTATTCTTTACTACATTAACCCTACTCCCCACCTTCTCTGCCATATACCCTCTCACTCTGTCAGGAGGTAAACGTCTTTTTATCGGGTGATTTATACCCACCTTCTGGATATGAGACTATATAACCGTAACATAGATTTGATGACTCTCATAGTTAAATATTAAATGTTAAATTAAAATAAACGACTTAGTACTTGGGTTTTTTCTGTTAGTATGTTAGTATGTTAGATAAGTTGCTAAGAATTTCAACTTGTTGACACAGCTGCATTATACAGGGAGAGAGTAAACTCTCCCTCTTCATCTCTCCCCCATACCCTCTCCCTCTCCTCCCCCGATTTTCACATGCATTCCATTTCTATCTCTAATCTTCGCCTAGACTTAACAGCGTCGGCCATCCTATACGAACATTTTAGTTTTAAACCCATTGTAAATGTATACAATGTAAGAAAATTATAAGCCCTTGGTAAACCCTTACAGCTTTTATAATCCCATTATAAATGAATACAGAAGGAGTGATTTAAACACACACAGTATAAGTTCAAGGTAAATAAAACATAGCCCTCCTAAGTGATCTCGTAAAGTCAACTCAATGCATTTTTGTGACAAAGCTATACAAAATGTTACTTATCCTACTTGGCCTTTGCAATGTCTTGCGCAAACTTAAATGCATCCTCTGGGTCAGTGAAGAAGTGTTCGGACCCTCTGTATGTGACCCTGAGTTTAGTAACAGTCAAATAACAGATTCACTCAGGCAAGCGTCATAGAGTCGTACAGCACGGAAACAGGCCCTTTGGCCCAGCTTGCCCATGCTGACCAAGGAGCCCCATCTACACTAGTCCCACCTGACTGCGTTTGGCCCAGATCTCTCTAAACCTTTCCTATCCCTGCCCGTCTCAGACCATGAAAGTTAGCGGTTGGTCATATCAGTGTTTGATCAATTACCTGGTTTATCTGCATCAAGTGACATGGGCCTCCCATAGTAACACTGGGGCCTCCCATAGCAACACTGGGGGGAGGGGGGGGGGGGGATTAAGGAACAATAAGGTACACTGTGGAATACCTTCACTTTCCAATGTCATTTGCATTATTTTGTTTGAAGTGAGAAAATGCATTTCTCTGGATTAAGAACTTTCCCAAAGAAAAACACAGAAAAGTCCACAAACATTTTTCTGAAACAGAAGTATTATGGTGTGGGGCTGGGGTGCTGGACAGAATGTAAACATGATCAATTCCAGTTTCTGTTGAGTTCAAAAATTAAAGTTGTGCTCAGTCCTAGAGTTTAAACTTTCACTGTGGTGATTTTTTATCCTCTCTTTAGATTAGTAAACCTTTGCACGATTAATACTGACACTATTTATACCTTTGTTGTATAGAGAACACAGCGGCCACAGAGCAGTGACCCGTGGAATAATTAATGAAATCCAAGCACCTGCACATTTTTAAGATCTATCCAACATTGTTTTCTTCCATAGCTTTACAGCTTTTTTGTCCTCACTGGTGCCTTGCCAGGTACAAAGGGATTGCAATATTGTCATGGATGTGCCACTGGCCTGAGTCTGCTTAGCCATTCAGTCATGGTTGATCTATATTTCCTACTCAACCCCATTCTCCTGCCTTCTCCTCATAACCTTTTTTTGCCGTTACTAATCAAGAACCTATCAATCTCCAATTTAAAAACCCAATGACTGCTTCCACAGCCTTCTGTGGCAATGAATTCCAAAGATTCACCACCCTCTAAAGAAATTCCTCTTCATCTCCTTTCTAAAGATACATTATTTTATTCTGAGCCTATGCCCTCTGGTCCTAGATTCTCCCAGTACAGGAAACATCCTCTCCACATCCATTCTATCTAAGTTTCAATGAGATCCCCATCATCCTTCCAAACTCCAGCATGTACAGGCCCAGTGTCATCAAATGCTCCTCATCTTTCTCATAAACCTACTCTGGACTCTGTTATATAGTACGAAACAATCGCTCTACTATTCTAAACATTTTTTCTACCTGTAAGTATAGCACCATTTCTAAATGTTCTAATTATATTCTGCATTATGTATCTTACCCTTAGCTCTATCTATTGCACTTGAACTTGAACTGAGTGTATTTATGTATGGTATATCTGATCTGTTTGGATTGCATTCAAAACACAGCTTTTCACTGAACCTTGGTACATGTGACAATAATCAATCTAAACCTAGTGCGGTAACACTAAAGAAAGTGGTTGGAAACTGGGGTAATGGTAATGGGATTGAAGTGTTTCAATAATATGAACAATATCAACCTGCGCAGTTGCCAATTCTACCACAATGCATAAAAGATAACAACAACTTTCAACTATAGAGCATCTTAAACATATTATAAATGTCACACAACCATTCATAGGTCTGTTATTAACCAAAATTTGGCACTAAGCCACAAAAGCGATATCAGAACAGATTATTAAATGGCAAACAGAGATAGGTTAGGAGACAACAAATTGACCACCTTAGTGATAGTCAAGATATGTGAACTGAAAGAGACAACTATGAGACCAACAATGGAAAACCTTCACTTTAGCCTCTGATAGTGAGCAGAAACAGGGCTAACTTTGTTAGCTAAGGACAGACAGGGAACATAGACAATTCATTGACATTTCCAATATTTCAGTAATTTCTGTACAGTATGTTGAAGAAGCAATGTGACAAATCATGGATGGTAGAGGTGAGAGAAGTGGTGCTGAGGTAGAAGTGAGTGCCATAAGCCTAAATGTGCCTGTACATTGCTCAAAGGAGAGGCAGCATGCTCAGGATTTCTGTACAGTCATTGTGTAGACAGTGATTCTCAATGTGCTGGCTGCTGTTTGCAGCAAAGGTGCCGATATTGGACACTCCCAGCAGAAAAGCGAGATGTTGCAGCAATTACCCCAGCCCTTCTAAATCTGGTGCTCTTATATGTAGAAACGTATACGTGCTAGCAATCTCTCTCTCACATGCTCAGCTATTGATCAGAGTGTCAAGTCCAGATTGAAGGCTCCCACTGGCTTCTTACAAGTAGAGTAATGGGCCTGTCCCACTTAGGCTATTTTTCAGATGGCTGCCGGCGACTGTAACGGCGACTGTCAGAGTGGAACACACACACATCGCTTCCTTCACCAGCCCGTTATGCAGGCAGGGGACAGGGCAAGTGGGGGGAGCGCTGTCTGAGTGAAATTCACACGGTGCAAAGCCAATGTGATACAGACACACACCGCGATGAACAGGAAGGTTGGCACTGTAATTAAGACGGTGAAAGCATAGTGTATGGGAAGGGTCATGTAACTCCTTTAAAAGAGGGGGGAGGGGGGGAGAAGGGGAAGAAGGGGGGAGAAGGAGTGGAGACAACTTTTAAGAAGCCAGAGATATACGGCTGTGAAGCACGGCGAACATTAACATGTCGGTTATCCTTGGTTCTGAAAACTACTGCTTACGTTTTTTTTCCCCAATGAGCCAATGAAGTTCACCGTTCAGCACCGTTCAGCACCGGCTACAACCTACGAGAACCTACGACAACCTTCAACCTCCTGGCAACCCACTAGGACCTCCTGGTGACCCATCTACAGCACGAGAATTCTTGCTACTCTCCATGGCGGCTTCATTCTGGTCGCCGCTAATTTTTCAACATGTTGGAAAATTTGTGGCGACCATAATGAGGCCACGGCTAGTTCCCAGAATGCGGGAACTACTCACAACCATGAAGGCGACTCCCCGGCAACCACCCGCGAACATGTAGTCTCTTGCAGTCACCTAAAAAGTCACCTAAGTGGCACAGGCACATAAATGTCCTCTTTAAAAGGTGCAGGCTGCCTTTAAGTAATTCAAGTAATGCAAGCCACTCATAGGATATTAATAATATTGCATTATTAAATCTTAATAAAAGCTGGCAGCACCTATCAAGCATGATGTGGTAAACTGATGAGCAGTCCTGGACCTTCTCCATTGCCAGAGTGAGTCTTTAACGTCCCAACCAATTTCTTTAGCGTTACCACACTAGGTTTGGGTGTAGGTTTAGATTTATTATTGTCACACAAACTGGAGGAACAGCAACTCATAATCCACTTGAGAAGCTTACAACTCAACTATATGAACATTGAATTCTCCAATTATTGGTCACTTCTACAAACCTCTCCCCCTCCCCCCTTATTTAACCCCCTCCTCCACTCCCCTGAACCCTGGCTGACCATGAACCGTTTTATCCCCTCATGTCCCCTTACCCCTCCCCATCCATTCCTTCCTCCAGCTTCACAATTCCCAATGTTTTTGTCCTCAAGCTACACAATTCGCAACTCTTTATCCTTGTGAGCTGTGTTTTTTCATCTCTGTCCTTTGTACAACCATCTGCCAATCATCCCCCTAGCCTGTGTTCACCTATTACCAGCCACGCTTTCTCCTGCCTCTCCTCTCTTCTAACCTCTTCAACCCCCCCCCCCCCCCCCTCACCCCTCCAGCTCTCACCGCAATCACTCTGAAGAAAGGTCCCGACCCGATACATCACCTATTCATGTTCTCCAGAGATACTAGCCGCCTGACTCATGTAGAAACAAAGAACTGTAGATGATGGTTTATACCAAAGATAGGCACAGAGGTCCCGGCCAGATACGTTGTCTATCCTATTTCTTTGGAGATATTGCTTGAGTTGCTAAGTTACTAAAACACTTTGTGTCCATCGTACTGCCTGATTCGTGGGGCTACTCCAGCATTTTGTGCCTTTCTTTGGTAAACCTGCATCTGCAGTTCCTTTTTCAATCCACAACTGAAAATGAATCAAACATTTGGACTTACGGCCTGTATTTAAAAAGAGGCATGATAAATAAAATTGATAATTCTGTCAAAACATTGAGTTTACAAAACATTTTATTTTGGCTTTGCAGCTTTTAAATCACAAAATTAAACCATAAAATATAAATCAAATTAAATCATTGAAAACAAAATTAAAATATGAAATAAAAGACAATTAATATTGCGTAAATATTGAATGCTTCTCCTGGTCTACCCTTGCATGCTGAATGTGTATAATGGCTGCAAGGTTGCCAGCCATCCGTTTCAATAATGTTTGCCTGAATTTTCCATAATAAAAAAAAAAAAATGTGATGCTAATACAATCCACTTTCAATTGTTTGCGCCCAATTTTGGGCTGTGTTCTGCGGTTGGAAACTAGCACTGTAGAGTGAATGATGAGTGGGGACCCTGACAGACTTAATTTCCTCTTCTTTCACAGTATTAGGACAATGAGGTTGAAATTACTTTCATTTACCACTGCAGAGATTACTCAAGATGAAGTGAAGATCGAGCCCAGGACCATCCTGATTTACAAGAGCAAACTGCGCTGGGTGATGGAAATTTAAAACAGTGACAGAAATTGTTTGAAACAGTTGGCCAATCTCTCTACATCTGCCGAAAGGGAACTGGTGGTAACAGTGAGTATCAATTTCATCAGAAAGGGAAGGAGCTATCATTTTAACAATTTATATGCAAAGTCAGAGGAAACGAGGGTGGAATGGGAATGTTTGTAATAGGATGGGCGATTAAATGACAAAAGTGATTGATGGTGCATAGAAAATAGGGTGGAAGGGCAAGGGAGACAACGAACATTGGGACGTCATCAATGATTACAGTAGACGCATTTACAGCATCTGTTATCTGAGACAATGGGAGCAGTGGACGATCTAAAGTTGTCAAATTTAATGATAAAACTAATTGAAAGATGAGGTGCTTGTATTTAGCTTCGTGAATATGATTTATGTGTCTACAAAATAGTACACATAATAATTTAGTGTTTGTGGAAGACTGAATGCTAAAAATGTTTTTTTTTAATTGGTGATTGAATAAGATTAGTACATACTTCAGATTCAGATTCAGATTCAATCTTTATTGTCATTGTGCAGTGTACAGTACAGAGACAACAAAATGCAGTTAGCATCTCACCCAGAAGAGCGAACATAGAATAATGGAACAGTAAAATATATATATGTACATACAGTAGCAGTAGTGCAAATTTTTCTGGGGGAAGGAGTGTCCGGTGGGGGGGGTGACTGGCAATCACCAAGGTGCAGAGTTAAGTTGTGTAACAGCCGCTGTTCCTGGACCTGCTGGTCCGGCAACGGAGAGACCTGTAGTGCCTCCCGGATGGTAGGAGGGTAAACAGTCTGTGGTTGGGGTGAGAGCAGTCCTTGGCGATGCTGAGCGCCCTCCGCAGACAACGCTTGCTCTGGACAGACTCAATGGAGGGGAGCGAGGAACCGGTGATGCGTTGGGCAGTTTTCACCACCCCTGCAGTGCTTTCTGGTCGGAGACAGAGCAGTTGCCATACCATACTGTGATACAGTTGGTAAGGATGCTCTCGATGGTGCAGCGGTAGAAGTTCACCAGAATCTGAGGAGACAGATGGACCTTCTTTAGCCTCCTCAGGAAGAAGAGTCACTGGTGAGCCTTCTTGACCAGTGTTGAGGTATTGTGGGTCCAAGAAATTAGGTGCAGGGAGTTAGATGTGGCCCTTGTGGCTAAGGGGATCAGAGGGTATGGAGAGAAGGCAGGTACGGGATACTGAGTTGGATGATCAGCCATGATCATATTGAATGGCGGTGCAGGCTCGAAGGGCCGAATGGCCTACTCCTGCACCTAATTTCTATGTTTCTAAGAGAGGTTATCAGAGATGTTGACCCCCAGAAACCTGAAGCTGGAAACACGTTCCACCTCCGTCCCGTTAATATGGATGGGGGTGTGCGGGCCACCCCTAGACCTTCTGTAGTCCACAATGAGCTCCTTGGTCTTCTTGGAGTTAAGGACCAGGTTGTTGTCAGTGCACCATGCTGCTAGGAGCTGGACCTCCTCCCTATAGGCCGACTCATCGTTGTCGCTGATGAGGCCAATCACCGTTGTATCATCTGCATACATGATGATGGTGTTAGTACCATGTACAGGTGTGCAGTCGTAGGTGAAGAGGGAGTAGAGGAGGGGGCTCAGCACACAGCCCTGTGGAACGCCGGTGTTCAGGGTGAGGGTTGAAGAGGTGTGGTTGTCTGACCTAACAGACTGGGGTCTGTTAGTTAGAAAGTCCAGTATCCAGTTGCAGAGGTGGGGGTCGATGCCCAGGTCGCTGAGTTTGGTGATCAGTTTAGAGGGTATGATGGTGTTGAATGCTGAGCTGTAGTGAACAGCATTCTCACGTAGGTGTCTCTGTTGTCGAGGTGGGAGAGGGCGGAGTGAAGTGCCGTTGAGATGGCATCTGCCGTACTCCTGTTCTTGCGGTAGGCGAACTGATAGGGGTCCAGTGTGGGGGGTAGGCAGCCTTTGAGGTGTGCCAGGACCAGCCTCTCGAAGCACTTAGTGATGATGGGAGAAAGTGCAACTGGGCGGAAGTCGTTGAGGCTCGCCGCAGTGTTTTGGCACCGGCACGATGGAGGTGGTTTTAAGGCACGTGGGGACAACTGCTTGGGCAAGTGACAGGTTGAAGATGTCAGTCCAGACATCTGTCAGCTGCGCAACACAGGCCCTCAGGGCCATCAGCCTTTTGTGCATTAATCCTGCTCAGTGCCACATACACGTCGTAGGGGGTGAGTGTGAAGGGCTGGTGATCAGCAGGGAGCACAGCCTTGATGGCCATCTCTTGATTGTCCCTGTCAAAGCGGCCATAAAAGTGGTTAAGCTCCTCAAGGAAGGAGGCGTCGCTGGATGTGGGGGTGATGTTGGTGGATCTATAGTCCGCGATGGCCTGGATGCCTTGCCACATGCGTCGGAGGTCGGAGTTGTTATTGAATGCTCCTCAATCCTTAGCTTGTAGCTATGCTTGGCCTTCTTGATGCCCCTCTTCAGGTTAGCCCTGGTTGAACTGTAGGCTTGATAATCGCCTGACCTGAAAGCGGTGTCCCGTGCTTTCAGCAGTAGCCTGACCTCGCTGTTCATCCATGGCTTCTGATTCGGGAATGTGGTAATCCATTTGAGGGAGGTGACACTGTTGATGGTGGAGTTGATAAAGTCCAAAACAGAGGATGTATAAGAGTCAATGTTCGTGTGGGAGTCAAGGGTGGCCTGGGCTGCAAACGCCTTCCAGTCAGTGTTTCCAAAACACTGCTGAAGTGTGGAGTCCGCCTCCTCTGACCAAACTTTAACTGTGTACACTGTGGGTTTAACACGTCTGATGAGTGGGGAGTACTTTGGGAGCAGGAACAATGAGAGGTGATCAGACTGTCCAAGGCGGGGGAGGCTTTGTAAGCTTCAGCCATATTTGTGTAAACTTTGTCCAGTATCTTGTCTTCTCTAGTGGCGAAGGAGACATGTTGATGGAATTTGGGGAGTACAGTCTTCAGGTTGGAGTGATTGAAGTGACCCGCAACAATGAAGGCTGCCTCGGGGTTGTGAGTCTGTTGTTTGCTAATGGCAGTATGCAGATCTTTCATTGCAAGTTTAGCATTAGCATCAGGAGGAATATAGGCTGCAGTCACAACAGTGGAGGTAAACTCTCTGGGCAGATAGAACGGTCTGCATTTAACCATGAGGAACTCTAGGTTAGCTGAGCAGTGACTCTCGATGATGGTGGTGTCCGTGCACCATGCTTTATTTACATAAATGCACAGACCCCCACCTCTGGTCTTACCGGAGTCTGTTGTTCTGTCCGCTCGGAGTATATGACGCCCCGTTAGCTCGATGGCACTGTCAGGAACGTCGGTGTTAAGCCATGTTTCTGTGAAGATCAAGATGTTGCAGTCTTGGATCCCGTTGTGGGAGGTAATCCGTAGCCGGAGTTCGTCCATTTTGTTTGCTAGTGAGTGAGCCTACGTTGGCGAGGAAAAGGCTAAGAATCGATAGCCTGTGTGGGGTTAGCTCTAACCTGGCCTTTAACCCACCTCGGCATTCACGGCGGTGCTTGCGTTCGCGTCGCCGTCTGTGGGTGCTTCCGGTCGGCCGAGCTGACTTGGTGCACGCTGGTGTTCTGCCGCTCCACTGCTCCGCTGTTCTGGCTAGTTCAGGAGCGAGACGGAGTTCATCCTAAAAGTAGTTGCAGCTGCAGGAATCGAAGTTCAGAGTTCCTGTCGGCTGTACGAAAGGAACGCAAGACTGCTCCGTGTGAGCAGACTTGAAACAAGTAAGTAAATTATTGCTAGTTTGCAAATTCTTGTGAGACACGTCGCGATGTACCCGCGCCGCCACCATCATCCACTTATTATGTTTAGAAGCTTAAGAGGTAATCTATTGATATATTCAATATTCTGGGAGAAATTAACAACATAAGAACATAAAAACTCGAAAGTTTTCTTGGTCTAAGCAGTTAAGTGCATAAGTTCATAAGTTATAGGAGCAGAATTAGGCCATGCGGCCCATCAAGCCTACTCCATCATTCAATCATGGCTGATCTATCTTTCAACCCCATTCTCCGGCCTTCTCACCATAACCCCTAACATTTGTACTAATCAAGAATCTGTCTCCTCCTTAAAAATATCCATTGACTTGGCCTCCACAGCCGACTGTGGCAATGAATTCCACAGATTCCCCACCATCTGACTAAAGAAATTCCTCCTCATCTACTTTCTAAAGGTACGTCATTTTATTCTGAGGCTGTGGCCACTTCCACTAGTGGAAACATCCAATCTAACCAGGCCTTTCACTTTTCGGTAAGTTAACTGAGAGGGGAAGATATTTCATTATCCAGATGCCTTTGAAAACTTCTATCTCTAAGATCTTGGCCACCAAGTATATTCAAGATTGAAGGTAGACAAAAATGCTGCAGAAACTCAGCGGGTGAGGCAGCATCTATGGAGCGAAGGAAATAGGCGACGTTTCGGGCCGAAACCTGCTGAGTTTCTCCAGCATTCTCCAGCCACCATTCAGATAATAGTCTACTTTCCTGTTTTTGCCACCAAAGTGGATAACCTCACATTTATCCACATTATACTGCATCTGCCATGCATTTGCCCACTCACCCAGCCTATCTAAGTCACCTTGCAGCCTCCTAGCATCCTCCTCATAGCTAACACTGCCCCCCAGCTTCATGTCATCCGCAAACTTGGAGATGTTGCATTCAATTCCCTCGTCCAAATCATTAATATATATTGTAAATAGCTGGGATCCCAGCACTGAGCCTTGCGGTACCCCACTAGTTACTGCCTGCCATTGTGAAAAGGACCTGTTTACTCCTACTCTTTGCTTCCTGTCTGCCAGCCAGTTCTCTATCCACATCAATACTGAACCCCCAATACCGTGTGCTTTAAGTTTGTATACTAATCTCTTATGTGGGACCTTGTCGAAAGCCTTCTGAAAGTCCAGATATAACACATCCACTGGTTCTCCCTTATCCACTCTACTAGTTACATCCTCGAAAAATTCTATAAGATTCGTCAGACATGATTTACCTTTCATAAATCCATGCTGACTTTGTCCAATGATTTCACCACTTTCCAAATGTGCTGCTATCCCATCTTTAATAACTGACTCTAGCAGTTTCCCCACTACCGATGTTAGACTAACTGGTCTGTAATTCCCCGTTTTCTCTCTCCCTCCCTTTTTAAAAAGTTGGGTTATATTAGTTACCCTCCAATCCACAGGAACTACTCCAGAATCTAAAGAGTTTTGAAAAATTATCACTAATGCATCCACTATTTCTGGTGCAACTTCCTTAAGTACTCTGGGATGCAGCCTATCTGGCCCTGGGGATTTATCGACCTTTAATCCATCCAATTTACCTAACACCACTTCCCGGCTAACCTGGATTTCACTCAGTTCCTCCATCTCATTTGACCCCCAGTCCCCTGCTATTTCCGGCAGATTATTTATGTCTTCCTTAGTGAAGACAGAACCAAAGTAGTTATTCAATTGGTCTGCCATGTCCTTGTTCCCCATGATCAATTCTCCTGTTTCTGACTGAAAGGGTGTTCAGTTTGTATTAACTAATCTTTTTCTCTTCACATATCTATAAAAACTTTTGCAGTCAGTTTTTATGTTCCCTGCCAGTTTTCTTTCATAATCTATTTTCCCTTTCCTAATTAAGCCCTTTGTCCTCCTCTGCTGGACTCTGAATGTCTCCCAGTCCTCTGGTAGGCTGCTTTTTATGGCTAATTTGTATGCTTCATCTTTTGTTTTAATACTATCCCTGATTTCCCTTGTTATCCACAGATGCACTACCTTCACTGATTTATTCTTTTGCCAAACTGGGATTAACAATTGTTGTAGTTCATCCATGCAGTCTTTAAATGCCTTCCATTGCATATCCACCATCAACCCTTTAAGAATCAATTGCCAGTCTATCTTGGCCAATTCACGTCTCATACCCTCAAAGTTACCTTTCTTTAAGTTCAGAACCCTTGTTTCTGAATTAATTATGTCACTCTCCATCCTAATGAAGAACTCAACCATATTATGGTCATTCTTGCCCAAGGGACCATGCACAACAAGACTGCTAACTAACCTTTCCTCATTACTCAATACCCAGTCTAGAATTGCCTGCTCTCTCGTTGGTTCCTCTACATGTTGGTTTAGAAAACTATCCCGCATACATTCCAAGAAATCCTCTTCCTCAGCACCCCTGCCAATTTGATTCACCCAATCTATATGTAGATTGAAGTCACCCATTATAACTGTTTTACCTTTGTTGCACGCATTTCTAATTTCCTGTTTGATGCCATCCCCAACTCCACTACTACTGTTAGGTGGCCTGTACACAACTCCCACTAGTGTTTTCTGCCCCTTAGTGTTTCGCAGCTCTACCCATATCGATTCTACATCCTCCAAGCTAATGTCCTTCCTTTCTATTGCGTTAATCTCCTCTCTAACCAGCAACGCTACCCTACCTCCTTTTCCTTTCTGTCTATCCCTCCTGAATATTGAATATCCCTGGATGTTCAGCTCCCAGCCTTGGTCACCCTGGAGCCATGTCTCCGTGGTTCTAACTATATCATAGTCATTAATAGCTATCTGCACATTCAACATCCACCTTATTACGAATGCTCCTTGCATTGAGACACAAAGCCTTCAGGCTTGTTTTTACAACACCCTTACCCCTTATACAATTATGTTGAAAAGTGGCCCTTTTTGATTTTTGCCCTGGATTTGTCCGCCTGCCACATTTCACCTTGCTACCTGTAAAGGAGTTAAGTCTGACACACTGTAACTTTACTGAGTCTTTAATAGAGGCACATCTTATGCACGTCCCAGTATTGACTGCATCTAGTCTTCAGGCGTACTGGAATCAAGGGAGGAGCAAGGGGAAGATATCACAGTTATACTGAGATGACTAAGGCGTGGTTAGTGGTATTGAGGTAGCTACATTATAGGTTGCATGCATAAACCATCTACATCTTTCCCTTGGAAATCTAAAATAGAAGTTATAACAGTGGCAGTGTGATTATACAACACATGCAAATTTAAACGAAATCACCGTAGCGGACAGGTTTGACAACCCGACCCGAGCGTGTGCGTATAGCACCATCACCCTCCCCACCAGATAGAAGAGGAGGCGGAGCAGCAGCAGCCGGGAAGGAGAAAGTCGGCGGAGACCCAACCGGGAATGCGGGAGGTGACCCAGCCGGCATGGGTGATCCAGGAGGAGGAGACGGGGGAGAAGGAGGAGAAGGAGAACGAGCAGGGGAGGAGATCATCTGCCCGAAACCAGGAAGCGCAGAAGGAGGAGAACGCGGCAAGCGAACTGACCGGGGCATGCAGGGAGCTGTGGGGTAATTAGTAATGACAGGCTTGAAATGCAACGGAGGAGCGTAAGGATCCGCAGGAGGAGGCTGCGGCTCGTTAATGGCCAACAGGTGCTGGCGGCTCCGGCAGTAGACAGTTCCATCAAAGTCCACCAGGTAAGATCTCGGGGAATCGTCCACACCAACAACGGTTGCGAGCCGGGAGAATCCGGTGGCTGTCTGCATGCGGACGACCTGGCCAGGCAGTAGTGGTGAGAGCGGGCGGCAGGACTTGTCGTGAGAGCGGCGCTGTACCTCATGCTTGTGAGCAATCCGTTGCTGGACGGTGGCAGGCTGGAGGACCTTGGGCACCAGG
Organism: Amblyraja radiata; assembly: GCF_010909765.2. Taxonomy (NCBI): domain Eukaryota; kingdom Metazoa; phylum Chordata; class Chondrichthyes; order Rajiformes; family Rajidae; genus Amblyraja; species Amblyraja radiata. Next base: position 47,458,559 of record NC_045961.1, read on the forward strand.
GATTGTTGGGCGATCGGCATCGGTGGGCGAAGCACGCGGGACATCAGACGCTGGGCAGGGGATCGCAAGGTAGGGTCCCGTGAGATGTTGCGAAGGTTGAGTAGACCCAGGTAGAAATCACCATTGGAGAGACGAGACTGCTCGAGCAAATTCTTGGCACTGCGGACAGCTCGCTCGGCCAGGCCGTTGCTCTGCGAGTATTCGGGGCTGCTGGTATAGTGAGTGAAGTTCCACTTCACAGCGAAAGCCTGGAATTCTGCACTGGCGAACTGACGGCCGTTGTCGGTCTGCAAGCGGACCGGGGTCCCGAAGGTAGCAAAGTGTCTGCGCAACTTACTGATAACCATTTCAGAGGTGATAGCAGGGAGAAGGTCCACCTCGAACCAGTTGGAGTATGAATCAACCAACACCAGGTAGTGCTTGCCTCGCCATTCGAATATGTCAGCAGCCAGCGAGGTCCAGGGCATGGCAGGCGCAGGCTGCTGCAGAAGTGGCTGGCGCTGCTGATTTGGGACCAGGGTGTTGCAATCAGGACAGGAGGCTACTCGGGCTTTAATGTACTTGGCCATGCCGGGCCAGTAATATTGTTCTTGGGCATGTGAGATGGTGGCATCGGCTCCGGGATGCCCCATGTGGGCAGCGTTGTGGTACAAGTCGTATAAGGATGCAGGGACGACCACCTTGTGACCCTTGATGATGATGCCATCCCGGAGCACAAGCTCGTCGCGGACCAGAAAGAAAGGGTGGGCACCCGCAGGCAGTGAGGTGCGTCTGCTGGGCCACTCCCGCTGGATGACAGCTGCGAGCTGTTGCAGGTCGGGGTCGTTGGCGGTGTGCTCAACCAGGCACTGCAGCTGCTTAGAGGGAACAAAGTTAACATTAAGTACCTGCAGATCCTCCTGTTCGTAGGGGTGCCTGTCACAGGAGAGGCGGGGGGCCCGGGACAGCGCGTCGGCCACATGCATCTCGGTGCCCCTCTTGTACATGATCAGAAAGTCGAACCGCTGGAGCTGTAGCATCATGCGCTGGAGTCTGGCTGGAGCGATGTGGATAGGCTTATTGAGGATGGTCACCAAGGGTTGATGATCCGTCTCGACGGTGAACCTGGTACCGAAAAGGAAGTCCTTGAACTTGGAGCAGGCGAATACAACTGCAAGAAGCTCCTTCTCGATTTGTGCATAGCGCTGCTCAGTGTCTGTCATGGTACGCGAGGCATAGGAAATGGGCTGCAGCGAGCCGTCATCATGTAGTTGCAGGCAGGCAGCACCGAGTCCGAAGCGGGAAGCATCACACGTAACAACAATTGGACGTTGCAGATCGAAAAACTTGAGAGTCGGTGTGCTAATCAGCTTTGTTTTGAGAAGGTCGAAAGCCTGCTGGTGTTGGGGAAACCAGGACCAGGCAATGTCTTTTTTCGTCAGTTGCCTCAGGGGTGCGCTCAACTCGCTGAGGTCGGGGATGAACTTTCCCAAATAGTTGACCATGCCCAGGAAATGCTGCAGGCTGGTCACGTCGGTCAGGGCAGGCAGCTCGGTGATAGCGTTGGTCTTCTGCGGATCAGGTTTCAGCCCGTGGGCTGTGAAGATGTGGCCAACATAGGGTACTTCAGCCACACGGAACTTGCACTTTGACAGGTTGAGTTTTAAGTTGATCTGGCGAGCGCGGTCTAGAATACGTCGGAGGTTGTGGTCGTGTTCAGCAGCATCTTTCCCATAAACCAGGATGTCATCCACGATAATGGCACACGGCAGGCCAGCAAACAGTTGCTCCATGGAGCGTTGAAACACTTCGCTAGCAGAGTTGATGCCGAACGGCATCCGCAAAATTTGAATCTCCCGAAGGGGGTGCCAAAAGTGGTGAGGTCTGAGGAGTGTTTGTCTAGAGGTATTTGCCAGAATGAGCTCCTGGCATCAAGGACAGAGAACACCGTGGCCTGACCGACCTGGGCAGCAACGTCTTCTACAGTCCTCATGGGATAATGAGGACCTTATTGCTAGATTTAAGTCTTTGGGGTTGATGCACACCCGTATCTCGCTCTTACTCTTCTTCATGGTGGCGACCATGGTGGAGACCCACTCGGTGGGTTCGCTGACAGCTTCAAGCACTCCCATGGCAACCATGTCCTTCAGCATTGCTTCGACCTTGCCCTTCATGGCAAACGATACCCTGTGCGGAGCACGGACCACTGGTACCACTGACGGGTCAGTTGCGATCTTGTACACAAGGGGCAGCTTACCCAGTTCATCATCGAATAGGTCAGGGTACTCGGAGAGTGGATTCAGCATCACCCGCACTTCGTGGACAGTACGGTCAAAGGACACCAGCCCGAGATCCTGACATGCCTGATTGCTCAACAGAGTCACACAGTTGCAATCAAGAATGAAGAACGACAGGTCACGCGAAGATTTCTTCAGCATGCAGTGGAAGGTGGCCCTCCCCACAGGTTTTAGCTCCTCTCCCCCATAAGCACGCAATATGGAGCGATCAGCAGTTAACAGCTCATTATTTCTAATCTTCCTGAACAGGGATGTTGACATAACATTCACCTTCGCCCCCGTGTCTAGCTTCGCAATGAAGGATTTGTTGTTGACAGTGACTAGTACAGAAGGATCGGGGAGGCGAGATTGATTATGAAGGAGAGAATAAACACTGGCATCTCCCATGGAAATACTGGGCTCAGAGTCGAGGGCAGTGTCGACAGAAGACTGGGAACCGAATTCGTTATCAACTTGTTGAAGGTTGTTTAAAACTTGTCTGGGAGCTGGAGGAACGTTCCCACGGGAGCGACAGGCAGCTGAGAAATGGTTCATCTTCTTACAGAAATTACAAGCTTTACCAAATGCTGGGCACTGCGACTGCATAGAGTGGACATAATTACAGTTGGGACACTTCTTGACAAGCGGGACCCGAGCGGCATAGGTCAGCCGCGGTGCAGGGCGAACGTTGTCTTGCTTGCGACGGGGCATAGCAACAACAGTCAGATTAATAGCCCGATTGTCAGATCCCCTCTGCCCATGTAGCGGGGCAACCACCTCAGCTATTCGGCATGCATGCATAGCCTCAGTCAGGGTGAGGTCCGGTTTCCGCAGCAGTTCTGCTCGTAGCTTCTGATCTAGCCTGCCGGTGACTAAAATGTCTCTGGTGAGTTGATCACGCATGGTCTCGAAACGGCACCGCTGAGCAAGGTAACGCAGGTCAGCGATAAAACATTCAACAGGCTCATCAGGCTGCTGTTTCCTTGTAAAGAATCTAGCCCGTTCCAATATACGGTTGGAGGGCAAGTCACAAATCTCCGCAAACTTGCGTAAGAGACATACCGGGTCGTTGGCAGATTCCGCCGGCTCGACGACCTGGTCGTTGTCATCCAGGACCTCTGGATTGTAAGTGAAAGCCTGAGCCCGCTTCATAGCATCGGGACCGGCAAGGTTCAACAGGAGTGAGGCTTTGACCGCATCAGGGTCATTTCGGTGCACGATGTTGATGAAGTGGTTGTAGTCCATCACGAAAGTAGCCCATCGCTCCGCAATGTCAGCGTCAAAGACAAGGGGAGAGGGCTTGCGGCACGAGAATGCCATGGAAAATGGGGAATTAAACACTAGTAAAACTGGTGCAAATAAAACCCGATAAACAGGAGGCGCGCATTTAACTTGCTGACACCATGTAAAGGAGTTAAGTCTGACACACTGTAACTTTACTGAGTCTTTAATCTAAAATCAAATTTACTGAGGCACATCTTATGCACGTCCCAGTACTGACTGCATCTAGTCTTCAGGCGTACTGGAACCAAGGGAGGAACAAGGGGAAGATATCACAGTTTTACTGAGATGACTAAGGCGTGGTTAGTGGTATTGAGGTAGCTACATTATAGGTTGCATGCATAAACCATCTACACTACCTATTGCTTCTACCCTCATTTTACACTCCTCTGTCTCTCTTCTCACATATTTAAGAAACCCTTTCCCTTTAACTCCATCCTCGACTATCCCATTTGACACCCCACCCCCCTTATTCAGTTTAAAACCACCCGTGTAAGTTGAACTTGCTTATATTGTCTGGTAAAATGATAGTTGAACATCCTTATATTCTCTTTCTTTGTTTTAAGATTCTATAGTGCACATTACATTAAAGAACTGTCCATATAAATCTAAAGATGGCCTCTGTTTAACATAATATATATGCTGCAAATAATGTGTGCTTGCATTCATTTCTAGTTAAATACAGAAATTGCAGAAAATGCTCAGTAATATTTAATGTTAAACAAAGGCCATCTTTAGATCACCCTGTACACTAACACTAATCTACACACTAGGGACAATTTTACCAGAGCCAATTAACCTACAAACCTGTACGTCTTTGGAGTGTGGGAGGAAACCGGAGCACCCGGGAGAACGTCCAGACTCTGTACCGACAGCACCCTAATTAGGATTGAGCCCAGGTCGCTTACGCTGTAAGGCAGCAAATCTACCGCTGTGCCACTGTACACTGTATGTTGTATGAGATGTGCCTGTTATGCTGCTGCTGCAAGCAAGGTTTTCATTGTATTTGTACCGCACTGTACTTGTGCACGTGACAGTAAACTCAACTTGTCTTGACTTGAATCCTGAGGGACTGCCTAAGAAGATGAAGTTCATCTAATTATACGGAATGTTGGTCAGGAATTGTTTAAGTCCTAAAGTTGAAGACAAATCATTTAAGTTGAATGTATAAAATGTTTTGTGAAGTCCACACTGCGGGATTTTAGATTGATTGTATTATATACATAGATCACAGTGTTTTGCTTTCCTTATTACAACTAACATACTAGTATAACACTTTATGAATACAAGTCCACTAGCTACACCTAATGGCAAAAGATATTTACAGTAAATGAAAAATATAATTTTCATTAAGCAAGAGGTCCTAATTTTTGATTTGAGATGGTACAATTTTGGCAATTTTATTGAGTGTTCCTTGTTTACTGTTTACATTTTAATGTGAAAAATGAAACAGATTTCTTGGATTGTCAGTGATTAGTGAGAAGACTTCATGGTTGAGATATACTTGCAAGTACAAAGATTTGGAACGTTAAAACAAGAGAAGTTATTTTCTGGCTAAGATATTGATAATCAAAGAAAATTATCATAATATTAGTATTGGAACTTTTAAGAAAAAAATCACAGAATGCACTTTCACCGAAAGGAGTATGGAAATTTAAAATGTTCCGCCCCGAAATGATGTTGATTCTTTTAAGTGAATTTCCAATCATTTCCATTACTTTATGATATATTTTTAAACAAGGAATAGCGGATGCTGGTTTTCAAAAAAAGCACAAACTGCTGGAGTAACTCAGCAGGTCAGGCAGTATCTCTGCCGAACTTGGATAGGTGACGTTTCAGGTCAGAGCCATTCTTCAAACTAATTTTAGACGGGGAATAGCTGGAAAGAGATGTGGGCGAGACAAGTCATGGCAAGTGATAGATGGATGCAGGTGAGGGGGGTTTCGATTGGATGGATGAAGTCCAGAGATGACAAGAACCAAGGCTGTAAAATAAAGAGGGAACAGGGATGAAATGTGAAGCCAAAGAGAGGGATATAGGTGGAAGGGGAGAGGGGGAAGGTAAAAGGGAGTGGGATAGTGGGAGAAATGGACACCCATCCAGGTGAGGCACAGGAAAGTGGGGAGGGGAAGGGGGTAGGGGGTCATTGGGTGAGGGTGTATTTTTATAGGTTAAGACCAGCAATCAAACTGTACACCAGCACCATCCTACATACTAGGGACAATTTACAATTTACCAATTAACCTACAAACCTACACATCTTTGGAGTGTGGGAGAAAACCCACATGGTCACAGGGAGAAAGTACAAACTCCGTACAGACAGCACTCATAGTCAGGATTGAACTCAGGTCCCTGGCGCTGCATTGTGCCACCTTAAAATACACACAAAATAAACAATTTGGATACCTATCCAGGGATTGCAGAACCTCTCTCTGCATTCATTTGGCTGAAGCTTATCCCACCAATTTCCACTGCCAACTGAAGTGCATAATTCTGCTGACACTTGATTAATATTAATATGAGATGGAGGGGCAAAGCTAGGCTTAAGTATGATAGCCTACAACACTAACTTGGCAAAACACACATGGTCCCAATTGAAAAATGAAACATTACCACTTCAAACAGAGATACTGGAAGGCAGCAATCATTCACAGACCCACCATCCAGCCTGAATTATCACAGACCTCTTCCCCTTTGCTCTATCTGTTGTACTTGAGTTTGTCTTAATTGTATTTATGCATGGTATATCTGATCCGTTTGGATAGCATGCAAAACAATGCTTTTGACTGTACCTCAGTACACATGACAACAATAAAGCTAAAGATCAAGGTTTGAGGAAGGATGATATGACATAGGGGTTCCATGACGATATTACAAGAAACACAAAATTATTTCAAACAACATTCTTTAGTAGTGTATACCACGGCTGGGAAAAAAAAGACACAAAGTGCTGGCGTAACTCAGCGGGTCAGGCAGTGTCTCTTTCTACACAACTATATGCTACCTTGAGAACTATGGTCTTTTGTTGTTTCAATTCAATTCAATTCAACTTTAATGTCATTGCACAAATACTAAGTATGGGTACAACGAAATGCAGTTTTGCGTCAGTCCGTAGTAGTAGTGCATATAGAAATTTAAAAAAAAGAAGATACAGAATAATCAAAAATACAGAATAATTAAACAATGGGGACGGAGAAATCTATCGGCGGGACTCCGAGTTCAGCAATGTGATGGTATAATTGTAGAAGCTGTTCCTCATCCTACTGGTACGAGACCTGAGGCTCCTGTACCGCCTCCCTGATGGGAGGAGGGCAAACAGTCCATGGTTGGGGTGGGAGGGGTCTTTAATGATCTTCCCAGCCCGTCTCAGACACCGTTTTCGGTGGAGGGCATCCATGGCAGGGAGCGGGGCACCGATGATGTGCTGCGCGGTTTTCACCACCCGTTGTAGTGCCTTCCTGTCCGCAACAGTGCAGCTGCTGTACCATACCGTGAAGCAGGTGGTCAAGATGCTCTCGATGGTACAGCGGTAGAAGTTGGTCAGGATCTGGGGGGACAGGTGGGCTTTCTTGAGCCTCCTCAGGAAGTAAAGGCGCTGCTGTGCCTTTTTGATCAGCTTGGAGGTGTTGAGAGACCAGGACAAATCCTCCGAGATATGTACCCCGAGGAATTTGTAGCTGGAGACGCGCTCCACCTCAGTCCCGTTTATATGGATGGGGGTATGACTGCCTCCTCTGACCTTCCTGAAGTCGAAAATAATTTCCTTCGTCTTCTTGGAGTTGAGGACGAGGTTATTGTTGGCACACCAGGTTGTCAGGTGCTGGACCTCCTCTCTGTAGGCTGACTCATCGTTGTCACTGATCAGTCCTACCACCGTGGTGTCGTCAGCAAACTTAATGATGGCGTTGGATCCGTACTTAGGGATGCAGTCGTGGGTGAAGGTACAATTTATTACAGAATATGTGCATTTAATGGTTTCTTCTACTACAGCCATTTAGTTATAATTCATTGCTCCATTGCTATGGCTAATGGCTCCAAAAGGAGTGTGACTGGAAACCCCTCAGGAGGCATTCTTTAGCTGCTGAGCAAATTAGATTTAAAACAGATATGAAGTAGACCCAGAGCCTCTTATGCTTGTGCTGAGTTGCTGAAAATAGTCAATATCTGTTGCAGAATTATAATGGCTGTCCTGTTCTTAACCTCTCCTTGTCAATCCTCAGCAATTCCCCATGAGGGAGGGATATACTGTATTATAAAATGCAAACAGCAGACTTTTTATTTGTACTTTGTGTTCTGCACAAATTCCTTTTGTACATGCTCTGCAATGCAATCATAGTCGTTGTGTCCCAGGCCTAGTTGTTAATTCCCTCTGCGCTGTCGTTATGATTTCACTTGCTAAAGGGCCAAAAATTGAAATTCCCTGAGACCAGCAATTGCAGATGAAGCAAGTCCCCAAATTATTATATTCAATTTGTTATCATTACGTGAATATGTTTAATAAATATGCTTTGTTCAATCATTTCACTTCCAACCACCACCAAACTCTGAATTACTTCATATGCAATCAATATTCTTCAGCACGTACAACCCTCTAGCTTATGGAAGCTATTTATTTAACTGGTTGATAACAAATGGGCTGTAAATCTTCCCAGAAAAGGCTTAATGAATATACTGTTCAGGGTTGATTTGATGGACAAGACTTTGCATAAGGCTTTAGAATATATTCTTTCCATGACTTACAAACTCCATTATATTTTTTAGAATACCTGTTCCCACTGACGATATGCATAAAGTGGGGAGTTGTTGATATGAATAAATCTTGGCTTAAAGAACTGAGAAAGCAGTTTCAATACCAACCTAAAATGAAGCACCATGTATCTGTGAAAACAGATACAGATGAAGGAAATAAATATGCATAATACCGTAAGGTTGAATGAACATGCATTCCAGCTAGAAAATATGACATTTATCCCAACATGGCTCAGATCAGAACAATAAAGGATTTTCAGAGATGATAATAATAATAATAATAATAAATTTTATTTATTGGGCGCCTTTCAGACATCTCAAGGACACCTTACATAGGTTAACAGGAAATATAAACATATAATCAGAATAAAATAAATAATAAAGACATCACAGAAACACAAATTAAAAACAGAATTCAGTCCAAAAACAAAAATCAAAAACACAATGTGAAGAGAGAGCAGCGGCAGCTAAAGCGCACCAGCGTCCACTCTCCCTTCACGGCAGCCATCTTGGACATGATGAGGAAGTCTAATATAAAAGCTAGTTAGAGATGTTCAGAGAATTTAAAAAAAAAACAACTTATAGTCATAAATCAGTATGAATGCTTATCTTTATTACAAATCTTGTAGAAGATAAAACTTTCTTTATGAACGATGGGATATAGCTCAGTGGTAGAGCATTTGACCGCAGATGAAGAGGTCTCTGGTTGAAAACAGTGCTCCTTCTTTTTGGTAGAGCCGCTGACTCACATTGCCAGAGACTCAGGTTCAATCCTGACTTCGGGTGCTGTCTGCATGGAGTTTGCCCATTCTCCCAATGACCGCGTGGGCTTCCTCCGGGTGATCCAGTTTCCTCCCACAGGGTTGTAGGCGAATTGGCCTCCGTAAAATTGCCCCTAGTGTATAGGGAATGGCTGCAAAATAACATAGAACTAGTGTGAAGGGATGGTGAGTGGTTGGTGGGCTGAATGACCTGATTCTATGCTGTACCTCTAAACTAAACTATAAACAATGCATGCATTGTTGTTGCATCATCATGGGAAGCAATGGGAAAAATCAGTCTGAAGAAGGGTCTGGACCTGAAACGTCACCCATTCCTTCTCTCCATAGATACTGCCTGTCCTGCTAAGATACTCCAGCAATTTGCATCTATCTTCGGAAAAAATTAAACCACATTGCATTGGATTAAACAAATATAGTTGTTTGTGGCTTGTGGGTGGATCAGGGGAACTAATTTGTATGAGATGTAAGAATCAGACATTCAGGAGTTGGATCAGTTAAATTGGATTCAGTGGACAAAGGGAAGTGATGGGAAAATCAAACATTTTCCTGGCTGGTGCTTGTGGCTGGGTGGTTGCTGGTCTTTGATTACAATTAGGTAGGTTTGATGAGAAACATTCCTGCTTCCCCTGGCCTGCACACAATGCAACAAAACACTTGGACCATAGATCCATCTGTCCTCATCTCCTTTTAGGCCATTCTCCCGGGTAGCTTCAGTACCAGCAAAGGTAGGGAGGAAGGTAGCCAGGAAGACCAATGCCAATGACATTTAGCTCTTGACTAGGTGCGCCCAACACAGTCAGGTCAGACGATGAATTCCGCCATCAAAAATAGCTCTATATGAAGACATCCAAGGTCAGGGCACTGGTATTTCCTGGAATACATTTGGTTAGGTTAGGTTAGGTTTATTATTATCACATGTACTAAAGATGCAGTGATAAGCTTTGTTTTCCATGCTACCCGATCAGATCACATAATACTATCATAAATACAGTCAAACTCAAGTTCAATAGGTAGAACAAAGGAGAAGATACAGAGTGCACAGTTCTCAGCTCTCAGCAATGTAGCGCACCAGTTCCAGAGACAAAGTCCAATGTCCTCAGTGTGGTAGAGGTGAATCGAGCAGTACCCAAGCTCATGGAAAGGCCGTTCAAAAAACTGATAACCGATGGGAAGAAGCTGTTCCTCAGTCTGGTGGTGCATGCTTTCAAGCTTCTGTATCTTCTGCTCAATGGGAGCAGGGAGAAGGATGGCCAGGATGGGACAAGTCTTTGATTATGTCGGCTGCTTTTCTGAGGCAGCCTGAAATGTAGATAGGGTCAATGGTGGGAAGTCTGGTCAGTGTGATGGACTGGGCTACGTCCACAACATCATTGCGACAGACACTTGACGAATATGCTCGATGCAAGCATGGGTGGAAATCGCTTTTAAAACACGGGGTGGGGGGGACAGAAAAAGAGAGAGGGGAGAGAGAGAGAGAGAAAGAGAGAGGGCAGAGAGGAATGATTGCATGTTATAAGGCGTCGCCGACCCATTCTGACCGCTGTCGCCGCCACCGGACGTCCCCCCCCACCGACCCATTTTGGCCGCCGCCACACAACCCTGTCACATTGCACCCTTCTTCACGGCGGCCTTGCAGATGGCTCAGCTCTGACAATTCAAGGGACATACCCGGTAACAACATAAGAGCAGCTCCGGGCCGCCGTGCTCCCCAAACGAATCGACTCGACGCCTAACTGACACACGTTCCGTCCTGTGCTGGGCTTGCTGCGGGCCAGATAAAATTGCGTGGCTGCCCGGATGTGGCCCGCGAGCCATAGTTTGTAGACCCCTGATGTACGCGTATGTACGTACCCATGATATGGTAATTACAGTTAGCACTGGCTTATTTGGGAAGAGTGTAGCGCTAGTTTCCTTTCGTGATGAGTGGGAGCACTTAGGGGGGGGGTAAAGGGGCCGGAGAATAGGCCGAAGAATTGTCCCCCACCTCTCAAATCATGGGGGGGGGGGGGCGACATCCCCCCCATCCCCCTCCCCCCCCCCCCCCCCGGAATTTCCGCCCATGCATGCAAGGGCTGTCAGCGATGTGAAGATTGCTGTCTAGACCAGCAAATTGTATGTTCAGTGATGAACATCCCACCTGGCACCAAGACATTGCAAGAGCCAGCCAGCAGGCTATCTGTGGCAGGCTAAATGTCACAGCAATAAAAAAATATCCAAGGCAGTTGGAGAGGTGGGAGTGCACTCAGGGCCGGTGCTAGGAATTGCAGGGCCCAATTAGAAAATTGATGGCGGGGCCCCTACTCTAGAAAAGTAAAAATTTATGTATGTTTATATTTCGTGTAGTATGCTCGTCTTTAACCAAAAAAACATTAAATGCTTGATATACTAAATTTTGAAAAACTATATGAAAGTGTCACACATCTAATAAAATGAGCGGCACTTTGAAAGATTGAATGTGTGCGTGTGTGTGTGTGTGTTTATGAGTGTATGCGATTGTGTCTCTGTGTCTGTGTGACTGAGTGTGTGTGTTTGTGTGTATGCGTCTGTGTGTGTGCGTGCATGGCCGGCCTTAGGGGGTTTAAACGGTTTAGAGATGTTTAGAGGGCTTCAGATGGGTTCAGGTGTGTTTACAATTGTTTAGAGGGGAATAGAGGGAAGTAGGGGGGGCTAGAGGGGGTTTAGAGGTGTTCAGATGGTCCCAGAGGGGTTTAGAGACGTTATAAGCCCCCCGTGAGAAATTGTATTTCTCTGAAATTGAAGATAGACATAAAGCTGGAGCAACTCAGCAGACAGGCAGCGCAGCGACTCTGGAGAGTAGACCCTTCTTCAGACCGAACTGAACTCGCGTCGGTGAGAGTACTTGTGATTGTCTGAAGAAGGGTCTCGACCAGAAACACAACCCTCTCCCCAGAGCCGCTGCCCGTCCCGCTGAGCCACCTTCAACTTCAGAGCCAAACAAAAAACACAGAGTGCTGGAGGAACTCAGCGGGCCAGGCGAATGCCTCACCAGCTGAGTTTCTCCAGCATTTTTGTCTACCGCTAAACATCAATGATTCCGGGAATGCTGAGGGACAGGGTGATAGAGAGGGCGTAGGAGAGCTAGAGAGAGACGAGACGGGGAGCGGGAGAGAGAGCGCGAGGAAAGAGGGAGGGAGGGAGTGAGCAAAAGACAGAGAGACACAACGTGGGTCGGTAGGTGAATGACTAACCTGCACACCAGGAAGAAGCCCCTTCTCGCGGTCCGGGGCCCTCACTCATGATGGTGAGTTTAAATGAAATTCTCAACGTGTCATCGATCTACATTCCTCAGTAATGTAATTGTGTTTTAAACAAGTATTAATGACGCCGCGTGAATTTTATTCAAAGGAACACGGGCGTCATTAAATGAGTCTGAAGAAGGGTTTTGGCCCGAACGTCGCCTATTTCCTTCGCTCCATAGATGCTGCTGCACCCGCTGAGTTTCCCCAGCAATTTTGTGTACCTTCGATATTCCAGCATCTGCAGTTCCCTTTTGAACACGGCGTCATTAATACTTGTTCAAAACACTATAACATTTACTGAGGAATGTGGATAGATGCAGATTCATGACATCGCATAACAAGGTGTTAACTACTTACCGTTAAGAAGTGCTAACAGCACTAGTTAACAACTCGTTTGTGTATGATGGCCGGTGCAGCGGTTGTATGCATGTTCGTTTAAAAAAAATCCGGATGGCGAATTAAAAAAATCTTTATTTAACAAAGAGAATTCGTATTTCCGTACGAAATACTGAACATTAGTGCGGGGCCCCCATTAGGCGCGGGGCCCAATTGGGAGCAATCGGTCAAATCGGCTTAACGCCGGCCCTGAGTGCACTGGTGGACGTTTCTCTGATTGATGACACCTACTCCATGAATACTGGCGGAGGCCATTGCTCAAGGCCCCTGCATTGGGGACCGCCTGTGATGTTCTCATTGTGGCAGAACTAGGATTGAGTCAAATAGTCATACAGCTTGGAAACAGGCCCTTCAGCTCAACTTGTCCATGCTGACCAAGATGCTCCATCTAAGCTAGTCCCATTTGCCCGCGTTTGGGCCATAGCCCTCTAAACCTTTCCTATCCATGTACCTGTTCAAGGTTTGATACCAATGACATTCTGATTTGTTTGATACCAACAATAATGAACAACCTTCATTGCCTGGCAAAGCTATCTACGAGACCTGCAAACCTTGGCAGTAGATACCAACTGGCAGATGTCAGATGCCTGATCCATTGAGTTACTCAAGAACTCTGTATTCTACCCAAGATTCCAGCATCTGCAGTTCCTTATGCCTTTAATGTCCAGTGATGCCTCTGCAGCAATATTGACATCAATGAGTTGCTGCCACACTCTTTTGCGTTCTGGGTATGCCATTGAGTGCCATCCAAGAGAAAAAATGGCATGTGCAGAATGTTTAACCTGCAAACATGTTCGACGGAATGCAATTCTGGCAAACCATATGAGGGGGAGATGCAGTTGGGCTGAGAACGATCCGTGGACACACGGCAGGCTGAGGACGGGCTACGGAAAGGCATCAGGCCACTAACAACAAAGGACCTGGCGTGAGTGGGGGGGGAGGCTGTCAAGAACAAAGAGGGATCATTGGGACTCCATTTGGACTTTTAGAATTTAGTCGGAGCCAGATATGTGGCAACACTTTTCGTACTTTGTGTATTGTATGCAAAAACAAATTTCACTGTATCTAGGTACATGTGACAATAAAGAATCATTGAATCCTTGTGTAGATATCAAGCCTTTCAACACCTCCATTCATCAGCTGCAGAAGATGGTTTCACAGTCCCCAGCAGGGTAATTGAAATATTTGCAATGCATACCAATTAAATGATCATTCAGAAACTTTATTACTGGGGTAACATGGTTGCCTGGTTTATTTTCCATAGTAAAAAGGCATGTATTAGTTAGTGACTTTTATAGTGACTGGACGTGCAGGTACGGCTACCATCTCTAAACTTCTAAACACTAAACTTCATTATTTCATTTGCCAGCCACGTGAGAAATATGTTTTTTTTTTTTTTAATATTTTATTTTATTAGAAGTAAGTACAATCATATGGCACCAAAGTGCCTAATATATATTTTCATAATACATTTTATGTACAGTTTCTTATTTTTTTTTATTATAATAAAGAAAGATGAGAATAAGAAAAAGAAATTAGATAGTAAAGGATAGAAAGACGTGAGATATATAGTGTGTGAAGAAAAAGAAAAAAGACGAATGAGTGAAGAAAGTTAAGGAAAAGAAAATAGAAAAAAGAGAATGACATAAAGAAAAAAAAAAGTAAGGAGATCATTGTTCATAATCTTGACCATCCCTCGTCCAGTCCTGAAACAGTTAGCTTTTACAATTGTATTGCACCATATGATTCCAAAAAGACGACAAATAGTAAGATTAAACGAGAACTTACCAGTTTGAAGTTTGATCTTTATTTTATGAGGAGTAACGTTGAGGGAATACGTGAAGAACCCCGCTAGGACGCATGCGTGTCATTCTTCAAAGCAGTGGTGTGGAATCACAGATAACTATAATGACTAAACATAGTAAGATTAGAGAAGAGATACCAGTTGAGTATATCATCAAGGGTGGGAGCGGAGGGCACGTATTCCCTCAACGTTACTCCTCATAAAATAAAGATCAAACTTCAAACTGGTAAGTTCTCGTTTAATCTTACTATTTTACTTCGGAGTCACGTGAGTGACTACGTGAAGATTTCAAAGCTCTGTGATTTCATGCCGTGGACGAGTCCATGACACACATCTGCCTTGGCATAGGGGAGAAATATATCCATATGGTATGTAGATGCAACAAACAAATTTATTAACAAAATAAATCATAAAACCCCGTATATTCATAGGGACAAATTATATTACAGAATTTAAAATAGTTTTTGAAAAAGTTCCAGTTTCCTCCACTGGTTTATTATAAAATTTACGGATAGTTCCTTCTGATGACCATCCTGCCGTCTTGAGGATCTGATCCAATGGAACATCCAACTTGTATGCTGCCGACGTAGCTGCAGCCCTGGTGGAGTGAGATTTAAAACAATTAGTATCTATACCTGCTTTAGTAAGTACTTGTTTTATCCATTTCGAAATGGTCTGTTTTGTTATTCGTTTATGAGGCTGTCTGTGGCTAATGAGCAGTGCCTTTTCTGTGCGTCTGATGGTTTTGGTTTGTTTAATGTATTCTTTTAGATGTGTTACCACACACAGTCGCTCATCTGCAGGGTAGTTATTGAAAATCACTTTTAGGCCTGCCGACCCCTGTCTGTTCTGTTTTGCCAGTTCCTGGATGTAAAAATGTAAATTTCCCTGCGAACTGGTCATGTTATCCAGCCTCAATTTGTGTAGGGAGTGCGCCCTTTGTGCTGTGACCAATGCCATCAGCATGACCGTTTTTAAGGTCAAAGTCTGTAATGACAGGCTAGTGGCTGGAGTCCAGTTCCTTAGTAGATTCAGAACGATGCCAACGTCCCATATATGGGAATATCTGGCCTTAGGAGGGTTAGCATTGAATATGCCCCTCATGAGCTTGGTTACCAAAGGGTGTGACCCCACAGGCTGTCGTTCCGTTTCTCTCCAGAGGTAGGTAGACAGGGCACTTCTGGCACAGTTGATGGCGCTTGTACGTAAGTCGTTCGTCATGGTGTAAATTTACCAGAAATTCCAATACCGGTTGAATGTTCGTAGGTCTGTGGATAATGTTGTTCTGGTTGCAATACCTGTGCCATTTTCTGATATATACTAGGTATTGATTTTTTGTTGACTCACGTTGGGCTCCAGCGATCATGTTCATAGCTCTCGTTGTTAAGCCCAGGTGTAATAAAGGAGCTTTCAGACTCTACAAACCAAAACGTTAATGTGATGATGACAAGGATGACTTGTCCTAGTTGCTGGATTTACCAGTAGATCCGGTCTGTGTTGAATGGTGATGTGAGGTTCTAATACCATCTCCTGTACCACTGGGAACCATGGTTGGGTAGGCCAATCGGGTACTATTAAGATACCAGACGCAGAGTCTTGTCTTATCTTACTTAGTACCCGACTGATGAGGCAGAAGGGAGGGAATGCATAAAAGAACAATTTCCCCCAATGCAGCGAAAAAGCATCTGTAGCTGCTGCCCCAGGGTCTGGTTCCCATGATACATATTTTGGCACTTGGTGGTTAAGCCTGGATGCGAATAGATCGACATCTGGTGTTCCGTATCGTGCTGTAATTTCAGCAAATACTTTTTTGTCCAACATCCATTCGATGTTCTCATTGAATTTGCGTGACCTGGTGTCTGCCACTAAGTTTTGTCTACCTGGTAAGTAGGTAGCTGATATCCAAATTCCTCTGCGGATACACCATTGCCAGATCTTGTTTGCCAGATTGTCACATGATGTCGATTTGTTTCCACCCATGTGGTTGATGTATGCTACCACAGTGGTGTTATCAATTTGTAATCTTACATGCTGGTGAGATAACCCTAAGCAATATGACTTAAGGCCGTGAAAAGCTCCCAACATTTCTAAGTAATTTATGCCCAAAGTGTGTAGTAATGATGACTCCTGTTCATTCCATCTCCCACCACAGTTGGTGATGGAATCCGTGGCACCCCATCCGAGAGCACTAGCATCCGTTTGTAGTGTGATAGACGGATTGCTGATAATGATTGGATTGGAACAATGTCTAATGTTTTCTTTCCACCATTGTAGTTCTAGTATGGCTTCTTTTGGTAGTTCCATAGGTCTATCAAAATGACCTCCATTGTATTTTAGAGCTCTTATTTTTGCCCTTTGTAAATTCTGATAATATAAAGGTCCGAATTGAGCAGCTGGAAAAGCTGCTATTATCTTGCCAATCATTCTCGCCACCTGTCTAATAGATGGTTTTCTTGTGTCAATGATTTTGCTGCAATCCTCCTCGAGGGCTATTGCTTTGTCTTGTGGCAAAGTTACTGACATAAGAACTGAGTTAATGGTAAATCCCAAGAAATCCATTGTTGTTGAAGGTTTCAATTTAGATTTAATTGGATGGATAATGAATCCTAGGCTTTCAAATAATTGTATGGTGGCTGTTATTGTTAATTCTGCTTGTTTTACCCTTTTGCTCAATATAAGTATATCATCCAAATAAGCCATCACAATGTGTTTATGTTCCCGTAGGAAAGCTAAGGCTGGTTTTAATATTTTGGTAAATAACCTAGGTGCAGAAGTAAGACCATTTGGTAGTGCTCTGTATTGCCAGGTTGATCCATCCAATTAAATTTCAAATAACGTCTGTGGTCACCTGTTATGGGTACTGAATTGTAAGCATCTTTTAAATCAATGCTTGCCATATAGTAACCTTTGGAGATTAATAGTTTAGCAGTAGCAAAGGTTTCCATTTTTAAGTGAATATATTTTACAAAAACATTCAAATTACTCAAATCTATGATGATGCGGCAACCACCATCTTTCTTATGTTTAATAAAAATGTTGGACACGAATTCTAAAGGTTCGTGTTGGGTTTGTTCAATTATCCCCATTTTATGGAGTCTCTGCAGTTCAGCATGTGCTTTTGCTTTATCTTCGCCCTTAAGCCTGAACACTCTGTTCGGTACATGCTGGACTGGAGGATTACGTGGTTGTAAGAACTCTATCGTGTATCCCTGGATACTGCTTAGGATATAAGTATCTGATGTTAACTTATACCATGCATCCAGAAAAAAGTGTAATCTGCCACCAACACCCATGCTTTCGTTAATAAGTAAGGGACCAGACCCACCTACCTCTATGGTTACCAGTGGTTTTATTTCTTCCCTTGTCCCCGAGGACGTTGAGGCCCCGGTGTCTTGATTTGTGTTGTAGATGGGTGCATCTTCCACAAGGGCCGGCCTGGGCCATGTCCTAAAAAAGACCGCTGTTGGATTGGTCTTGCCCTCGACTGTTCCCCGGAGTAGTCCTTGCGACCCATGAGTGCATAGGGGTGGTACTTCTGGGGGTGGCGTTTGGTTGCTTTTATGATTCCCAGGGCTTTGGATTCTTCATCCAAATCTTTTACCTGTTTTGGTAGGTCCCCTCCAAACAGGTAAGTCTTTTCGGTGGTCGTTTCCGTTCTGCATAATCCTGCAAATTTTGGGTCTAGTACCGGCTGTATGCTCTTCTTTCTGATATTATTTAGTTCATATTGGGTATTGCAGAAGAGGGCCAGGGCATCTTTCTGGTGTTGATTCATATCTTCCTCATCCAGGGTTCGTGTGAATGCTGTTATCCCTGCGGTGAGGGTTTTAAGTACTTTTTGTAGTAAGACATCCCTTGTCCTGATGCTTGCTCCTACATGCTTCCAAATACATGCGTTCACGGTTGGGACATTAAGGGATTTACAGTTTCCAGGTTGCAAGTGACGCCCCATGGTGTCAATTTGGGCTTGTCCCTGTAGCTGGTTCAGGGACATGTAATTAATACTTGCCGCTAACCTGGCTGGTAAATTATCCCCTGTGAGTTCTGGTTTTGCGAACTGAGCCACCATTTCAAGTAAGTTCCCACTCACCCCTTGCACTGAGTTTTCCATCAGTTCCTGTTCAGGGTCAGTCCAAATCTGCCCTGCTATGCTGTCCTGGGAGGCAATAGACACCGAATACAGCCCTGAATAAGGTACTGCAGAGGGGCTGAATGTCTGCCCAGTAGGGCCAGACCCCCTCTGGAGTATTGCCTCCATCAGCTGCTCCATTTTTGTCCAGTGCTCTCGGGCACCTGGCTCTGGCGGCTTGTCCTGGACCAGCTGCTGCTCCAACGCGGTACAGAGCTTTCGAGCGCTGACTGCTCGCGGTCGCTGGTCCCACAGCTCAAACGCGTTCCAGTGATCTCGGTCACTGGTCGCTTGCTGCTCCTCCAATTCCTTCAGCCCCACAGGCCCCTGAGCGTAGGTGGCGTGGGGCTGTTCGAAATCCGAGTCGTCCGAAAGAACGGCTCGGTTTTGCGTTTAGCCTTTCCACCCGCCGGTGGTAAGGCTAGCTCCGGCACAGGTGCTCCCGACAATGGAGACAGCCCTGCCGTCTGCCGCCGCTGGCTGCCCGTTCCTGCACGGCTCTCCCCCGCCAGCTTTTTTTGCAGCTTTGGGTCATCTTCTGTCCATCCTAGAGGTAAGAAAAACGTAGATCTCTTACCTGTCTTCGCTGGTTTTATACACCAGCCTTTTAGGAGGAACGTCCTTCCTCCATCGAAATGACTCGTGCAATGCGTGTAGCGTAATGACACGCATGCGTCCTAGCGGGGTTCTTCACGTAGTCACTCACGTGACTCCGAAGTAAAATGGAGACCAACTCGTTATGAATTGGTCTGATTTATCCATTAGGAGGAATCGCATTTCCTCAAGATGTGCGGTGTCCAACATGCTTGCAATCCACATTTTAAGCGTTGGTATTGGTGTATTTTTCCAAAATTTAAGTATTAATTTTTTTGCTATTATTAAACCATAATTAAAAAATAAATTTTGAGATATGTTCAATTTATTCCCATCTTCCATTACTCCAAATATAATCATTTCAGTATTAGGTTCCATTCTTATCTTGAGTAATTTTGTAAATATTTCAAAAATATCACTCCAAAATCTATAAAGTTTTATGCAGGAAACAAAGGAGTGTGTTATAGTTGCGTTTTGGTATAAACATTTATCACAAATGGGGGATACATTTGGATAAAATTTGTTCAATCTTGTTTTTGAATAATATAATCTAAGTAAAATTTTAAATTGAATTAGATTATGTTTTACATTAATCGAACATTTGTGAATATATATCAAGTACTTTTCCCATGTAACCTTCGTAATTTTTATCATTAGTTCCCGTTCCGACTCTTCTCTAAGTACCTCTGTTGATGGTAGGTCTATATTTAAAATACTATTATATAAATATGATATTAATTTTTGTGAGTCAGCTTTAATATTCATTGCTTCTTCCAATAATTCAGGAGTTATTTTTTGATATCTTTGTATATATCTTTTCATGAAATCGCAAATCTGAAGATATTTAAAATATTGGTTGTTTTTCAGTTTAAATTTTAATTGTAATTGTTGGAATGATAGTAGGTTTCCCATTTCGTACATATCCCCGATCCTTCTAATTCCGAGACTTTCCCATTGGTTATATGTTTTATCAATAAGAGATGGTTTAAATAAAGGGTTATTCACTATTGGCATTAACAATGATAAATTTCTTAATTTTAAAGATAATTTTGTTTGTTTCCAAATTCTTATTGTACCATATATAATTGGGTTCTTCTTATATATTGTGTTGTTCCGTTTTTTCGGGGAGAAGAGGATCGTTCCTATATTACAAGGACGACAATCCTCTTTCTCCATTTTTATCCATTCTGTCTGTTGGGTAGAACTATCCAGCGAATAAATTATATTCTTAATATGCACTGCCCAGTAATAATACATAAAATTTGGGCGTGAAAGTCCCCCGACCTCTTTTGGTTTACATAAGTGTTTTTTTGTAATTCTATGTGATCTATAGTCCCAAATAAAATTAGTAATATTAAAGTCTAATTTTTTTTTTAAGTATTTTGGTATATATACCGGTATAGACTGAAATAGGTATAGTAATTGTGGTAGGAAGATCATATTTATTGCATTTATTCTACCTAATAATGATAAAGGAAGTGTTTTCCAAAATTTAATCAACGTATTAAGTTTATTTAATAAAGGTATAAAATTAGCGTTGAATAATGCTTTATATTTTCTAGTAACCTGAAAACCCAAGTATTTAAATTTTTCTGTTGCGATTTTAAAGGGGAACTTCAGTAAGTGTGTCGGTTCTTGAGGTTTTAATGTCATGATTTCACTTTTATTCCAGTTTATTCTATATCCAGAAAAAGACCCGAATTCCTCTATTAAATGTAATAAATTTGGTATGCTCGTTTGTGACTTTGTAATATATAAAAGTATATCGTCTGCATATAATGAAATTTTATTCTTTGAGTCCCTAGTATTATAGCCCTGAATATTCGGATGAATTCTTATACTTTCAGCCAGAGGTTCTATCATAAGGGCAAATAGCAGGGGTGATAACGCACATCCCTGCCTATTACCCCTTGATAATTGAAATTTTTGAGATAACATGTTGTTAGTTAAAATTCTTGCCATCGGTTTATCATACAATAATTTTACCCATCTTATAAAAAATGTTCCCATATTAAATTTTTGCAGTACTTTATATAAGTATTGCCACTCTACCTGATCAAATGCTTTCTCTGCGTCCAAAGAAATCATTGATATATCTTCTTCCTCTACTTTATGTGAGTACATTATATTAAACAGGCGTCTCAAATTATTAAATGAGTATATTTTGGGTATAAACCCCGTTTGATCAGGGCTTATCAATTTACTAATATATTTGCTTAATCTTCTTGCTAAAGTCTTTGCTAAGATTTTCTGGTCTGTATTTAAAAGTGATATAGCTCTGTATGAGCCCAGATCTTCTAAATCTTTATCTTTTTTTGGAATAAGCGTAATAGTTGATTCTGCTAGTGTTTCAGGTAGTTTGTTTTCTTTAAAAGTGTGGGAGTATAAATTAAATAAATAAGGGGTCGTTATCTCATGGAATTCTTTATAAAATTCATTACTAAAACCTGGTCCTGGTGTCTTGCCATTTTTCAACGATTTTATTGTTTCACCTATTTCTTTGAATGTAATTTGAGCTCCAAGTTCCTTTTGTTCCAAAAGGTCCAGTTTTGGAAGATTACAGTTATCTACATTTTTTTCAATTTTACTATCTTCTATTTTAGTTTTAGATGTGTATAAATTTTGGTAAAATTGAGCAAATCTATTATTAATATCTTTAGGTAGTATCAGTAATTCACCTTTCTCTGATTTAATTTTAGTTATAGTATTTTCCTTTTCTTGTTTTTTCAATTGGCGATTAAAAACTTATGTGGTTTGTCACCAAACTCAAAATGTTCCTGTTTTGTAATTTGGAATAATCTTATTACTCTTGCCGATAAAATTCGATTAAGTTTAAATTTCAGTAATATTATCTTATTGTGTTTATCTGTCGTGGAATCTTTAGCATTATCTAACTCTAAATGTCTGATTTCTTGTTCTAACAACATTTGTTCTGTCTTATTCTTTTTATTTTGAAAAATTTGATATGAAATTATAATTCCTCTAATAAATGCCTTAAAAGTTTCCCATAATAAAGAAGGCGAGGTACCTGGTGTATCATTTGTATCAAAAAAAGTTTCATTTGTTGTTTTAAATATTGATAGCCTTGTAAGTCATTTAAAATATGACTCAAACCTCCAAAAAGATTTTTTACCCGGCATTCCCTCAAATTTTACTGAAAATGTAAACGGAGAGTGATCTGAGATACTACTAATGTGGTATGTTGGATTGAATGTATATGGCATTAATTTCATATCCACTAAAAAATAATAAATTCTTGAATAAGTTTTATGTACGGAAGAGTAAAACGAGTATTCCCTTCCAACTGGATTAGCAGATCTCCATACATCTATTATATTAGTCTTTTTTTATATATGTATTTAGAAGTTCACTAGTCTTAGATTTTAAATTACTCCTCCTATGTTTTGCTGATTTATCTAGATATGAATCTAAAACACAGTTGAAGTTCCCCCCTATTATCACATTTTGGTAATTAAACTCTGATATTAAATCTATAATTTTATCAAAAAATTGGGGGTTGTCAAAATTCGGAGCGTAAATATTTATCATAGTTAGTGGGGTTGCATAAATTTCTCCCGAAACTATAATATACCTTCCCTCTTTATCTGATATAGTATTCTTTAATTTAAAAGGTATACCTTTTCGAATAAGAATAGCCGTACCTCTAGATTTAGAAGTAAATGAGTAGTATGTTTGGCCTATCCACTTCGCCTTTAATCTCATTTGTGTTTGTTGTTTCATGTGAGTTTCCTGCAAAAACATTATGTCGCTTTTCAAAGATTTTAGTTGAGCAAACATTTTACCCCTCTTAATTGGTTCATTGGCACCCCTTATATTCCAACTACAGAATGTAATTCCTCCATTCTTTATTTGTCTATCGTCTTGCATTGTAAATCAAGATAGTATTCCTGAATCATATGGTGCAACCAAATACCTCAGAATTCTGGGAGTTGGGTGGCCATCCCAAGTTTTTAGATTTATATTGCATCTCCTTCTTATATAGTGCCTTAAAAAAAGAAAGAAAAAATGTGATATACAATTAATTACAAGAAAAATAAACAAATAAAAGTCTTGATTGTGCTTTTAAAAAAAAAGTGCTATTAAGGTATCTAAGAAAAGATACCTTAAAGACGAATAGCCACCGATGATGGCAAAAAATGTATAGACTTCCGTTGATGTTGTTGTACATTGAGCTCCTCCCCCTTAGTAGAGCCTCATAAAAAGTTACAGGCCGTTTCATATTTTGTCTTTTCTTATATGAATTTATCAAACCAGCACCAGTGAAAACCGAAAGAAATCAGGAAGAGACATAAGAAGTAAAAAAACAAATATAAAACACAACATATACACAGTTATATAAGTATATATGCCTTTCCAACTTATCTAATCTTAATCTAATCTAAACTTTATAATATATATTCACCCAGGATTCTTACATAATATCCCATTCTTTAACTACCATACAAGCAGGTACCAAGGGGTTAAACACCATACAAGCAGGTACCAAGGGGTTAACTGCCATACAAGCAGGTACCAAGGGGTTAAACTTTGAGCTTTTCGTTCAAGGTGAAACATGGCCAGCACTCTCAAAACCACATTCCAGACAGATAAACTTTGTAACTGTCTGGAAAGTTCCGCCATCTTAACCAGTTCAAAGCTCTATCATAAGAATTAAAGAGTTCAACTTCTTCCTTGTCGACAGCTTCCCCCGATGTTTTCTTTACGATATCCTCTGCATACTTAAAAGCTTTTTCGGGATCTGTAAATGAGCGTTCAGTGCCGTTATAAGAAATCTTCATTCTGCCAGGAAAAACTACCCCGTATCTCACACCGGGGACGTCCTTCAGAGTGTGTCTTGCCTGTGTGAACAATTTCATTCTCCGGATGACCTCCGGTGGGTAATCAGGTAAAATTCGAATATTATCCCCAAGGTATGTCAGCTTCTTCCCATGGGTAATCTTTCTCAATATAAACTCCACTGAAGAGATATCACGGAATTTCACAATTATCTGTCTTGAATAATTTGTCCCTCTTGCAACATGCCCAACTCGGTGAGCGACGTCTATTCTTGGTTCTTCCGACAGTTCAAAAACATCTTTGAGTAAATCAGTAACGAAAATACATGCTTGAGATTCATGACCCACTCGTCCTTCTCCAAGAATTCTCAGATTTTGTCTTCTAGATCTTGCCTCTAAGTCCAGACATTTGTCAGTCATTCTTCCAAGTTTTTCCTCTTCAGTTTTCTGTGATTTTTTCAAACTCCTTATTTCCGTGACCATCTCTTTTATCTCATTCTCCATCACTTCCATTATTTCATCCAGTTTTCCGATATCATCCTTCACATCTTTAAATTTCTTGTTATGGTCATTTTCGATTCTAACACACTCTGACTTTAGTTTTTTTTAATCAAATTGCTTATATTGCTTCTTCAGTTCTTTTAACTCACTGCAAGTATTATCAATTTTTTTAGAAATTCTCTCCATACTAGTCTCCATACTCTGCTTATTTACTCTCCATATTAGTCTCCATACTCTGCTTATTACTCTCCATATTAGACTCCATACTTTGCATCTTTTCCAGTGTAATATTGATTGTAGCAGGCATATCTAAAAGCATTTGCAGAGACCCTTGGCTGTAAGATTCGTCTTCTTCTGAGCCTTCTTCTGTCGTTTGCAGAGTATCCAATACTTTCTCGAGCTGGAGACTTATGATGTTCTTCTTAGGTGCCCGTGAGCTTTTTTCTTTGCTCATTTAAAACTCCCGATTTTTACCGTTAAACTCCCGATTTTCGCGTCACCTTCTGATGATGTCACCTTTACGCGACGCCAAGCAGCTCCGGTGATTTATTTTTTTAAATCGGTACTGACTTTAAAACAGCTTTTTTTGCGATTTTTGCGGGAGAGGAGCTCACTGCTGCGCCTTAGTGCTCCATGGCGCCACCGGAAGTCCAGAAATATGTTTATTAATAGAAACATAGAAACATAGAAAATAGGTGCAGGAGGAGGCCTATCAATAACCCGTGCCTGCCGTCTCCCCATGTCCCTTGACTCCACTAGTCCCTAGAGCTCTATCTAACTCTCTCTTAAATCCATCCAGTGATTTGGCCTCCACTGCCCTCTGTGGCAGGGAATTCCATAAATTCACAACTCTCTGGGTGAAAAAGTTTTTTCTCACCTCAGTCTTAAATGACCTCCCCTTTATTCTAAGACTGTGGCCCCTGGTTCAGGACTCGCCCAACATTGGGAACATTTTTCCTGCATCTAGCTTGTCCAGTCCTTTTATAATTTTATATGTTTCTATAAGATCTCCCCTCATCCTTCTAAACTCCAGTGAATACAAGCCTAGTCTTTTCAATCTTTCCTCATATGATAGTCCCGCCATCCCAGGGATCAATCTCCTGAACCTACGCTGCACTGCCTCAATCACAAGGATGTCCTTCCTCAAATTAGGAGACCAAATCTGTACACAATACTCCAGATGTGGTCTCACCAGAGCCCTATACAACTCCAGAAGAACCTCTTTACTCCTATACTGAAATCCTCTTGTTATGAAGGCCAACATTCCATTAGTTTTCTTCACTGCCTGCTGTACCTGCACGCCAACTTTCAGTGACCGGTGTACAAGGACACCCAGGTCCCGCTGTACCTCACCCTTACCTAACCTAACCTCATTGAGATAATAATCTGCCCCCTTGTTTTTGCGCCAAAGTGGACAACCTCACATTTATCTATATTATACTGCATCTGCCATGCATCTGCCCACTCACTCAACCTGTCCAGGTCACCCTGCAACCTCCTAACACCCTCTTCACAGTTCACACTGCCACCCAGCTTTGTGTCATCCACAAACTTGCTAGTGTTGCTCCTTCTTTCCCTCTTCCAAATCATTAATATATATGGTAAACAGTTGCGGCCCCAACACCGAGTCTTGCAGCACTCCACTCGCCACTGCTTGCCAATCTGAAAAGGACCCGTTCACTCCTACTCTTTGCTTCCGGTCTGCCAACCAATTTTCTATCCATGTCAACACCCTACCCCTAATCTTGTGTACTGGCACCTTTAGACTTTAGACTTTAAGAAAAAACTATCTCAAGGAAAGACTCTGCTGAGATGTGTAGCCTTCTCCCCTTTTACAAAGCAAAGCAAATTAAACTGTGGATATCTATCAAAGTTACAGCCCATTTCGTACATTCCAAGCCAGCTGCTTTCTGGGGCTTAACGTTTCTAAAGCTGCAGTAATCCAGCAACCTTCACAGTGCTAAAGGTTCACCCTGCTATAAGACATCCCAAAAACGTCACATATGGAAGGGAGCCACAAAGCATTGCAAATGCCGGAATACAGAGATTCTGCCTGACCCACTGAGTTACACCACCTCATTGTGTTCTACGCAAGATTCTAGCGTCTGCAGCTCCTCCAGAGATGCTGCTTGACCCGCTGAGTTACTCCAGCTCTTTGTGTTTTACATATGAAAGAGAGGGGATCTATCATAGTCGCTGCCTCAAAAAGGCTGCTAGCCTCATCAAGGACCCACACCATCCTGGCCACACACTCATCTCTCCGCTACCATCAGGTAGAAGGTACAGGAGCCTGAAACCTGCAAAATCCAGGTTCAGGAACAGCTTCTTCCCCACAGCCATCAGACTATTAAACACAACTTCAAACAAACTCTGAACTATAACAGACTATTGCACTTTATCTGTTTATTGATGTGTGTATATATATATTCTACTAGACTAAGTGGGACCCGTTGGGTCCCAGCATCACACTGGAGGGCTGGTCCCCAACGCAATATTCCACCTCTCCACCAATTCCAATATTGGTGGCCAGTGGGGGGGTGGGCTCTCTGGAGCGCTAGTATGGGTGTTGTGGGCTGAAGGGACTGGTTTCCAGAGGGCTGCTATGGACATTGTGGGCCGAATGGATTCTTAGGCTGGCGGCTCAGTCACTCAAGCCTGTTGTGCTGGCAGCTCACTCACTCACGGCTGGTGGGGTGGTAGTTGACACAGCTATTCCTTGAAATTCCATTTCAAGCCGTGTGCAAGGCCAATATTCAAGTGCAGTTTCTTGCCACTTCAAGCAGGGTGCAAGGCCACTAAAGATAGCAAGCCGTGACCACTCCCTCCTCCATCTTGCAGAGACTGAGCCACGCCCACACTTCTGGGTTTTATAGTCCCTTCCCCCCTCCCACCAGAGTGGGCGTGGCCTTCATGGCGTGATTTACAGGATAGAGAATCTCAACATTTTTTAAACACTAATACCTCTTTTATTTTGAATCGATGGGAAAATCCTCAGCACCTGGTGAGCAGAGGGGGACTCAGAGTAAGATGGCCAAAAATCACAGCCGTACATGGTAGCGTTTTTTCTAAAATCAATATAAAGCGCAAACAGGAAGTGGTCAAGATTAGACTTTTAATTATATAGAAGGCAAGGCAACTTTAATTAGGTAAGGCAACTTTAATTAGGCAAGGCAACTTTAATTAGCCAAGGCAACTTTAATTAGGCAAGGCAACTTTAATTTGGCAAGGCAACTTTAGCATTTCCAAACCAAAGGCAACACAGCTTTAGCATTTCCAAACCAAAGGCAACACAGCTTTAGTATTTCCAAACCAAAGGCAACACAGCTTTAGCATTTCCAAACCAAAGTCAACACAGCTTTAGCATTTCCAAACCAAAGGCAACACAGCTTTAGCATTTCCAAACTATATTTTCAAACCACATTATGGGCACTGTCAGGTCAGTAAAACTAGTCACAGTTTAGTAGACGTGTTCAGTGTAATTCACAGCTCAGACTGAGAGACGTGACCCTCTCGCTCCCCCATCTTACAGAGACTGACTGAGGCACTCAACACTTTCGGGTTTTATAGTCTCTCCGGAAGGGGCATGGCCTTCAGCAAAGAGAATCTCAACATTTTTTAAACACTAATAAGTCTTTTATTTTTAGTGGATGGGAAAAATCCTCTTGTCCTGCGCAGCGGAGGGGGACTATGAGTAAGATGGCCAAAAATCACAGCCGTAAGTGGCAGCGTTTTTTTCTAAAATCTATATATACAGAACAACAGGAAGTGGTCAAGATCAGACTTTTAGTAATATAGATGGTATATGGACACACTGATCTGATCTGTATTTATGACTACAATATCCTGTTGTGCTGCAGCAAGCACAAATTTTATTGCCCTATCTTGGAGACATGACAAGACTCTCTCTTGACTCTTGGCACTCTCGCTCAAATGTTAGGAGGAAATGCAAGTACAAATGCAATAGAACATAAACATTTTCTTTGTTGCATCTGTACAAAAATACATTCAAAATTAACATTCATTGCAAATTTGAGAATTCAAGAACACCATTAGAAAGTTTGCCACATTTTAGTTATGAAACTTTGATGTTTCCTTTTCATTCCCAATTCACTACGGGTCTCTCTCCATTTGTTCTTTTTTTCCACCCTCCTCAACATCCCCCTTCCTTTGTACATGGATATCACTGGATATCACCCACCCCTACCTGGTTACATCTGCTCTTATCTGGTTCCCACTATCTCTAACCTTTCCCCTCCCCAACACCATCAACTGGCTCTAGGTGCCAGAAATATTATTATTATTATTAGTATTATTATTATTATCATTATTATTGTTGTTATTATAGTATTATTATTGTTATTATTATTATTGTTATTATCATCCTCCTCCACTTCCTACTCCTCGTCCTTTTTCCTCTCCTCCTCTTTCTACTCCTACTTCTTCTCCTCTTTCCCCTTCTCCTCCTCCTCTTCTTTTTTACTGCACAAAGAAAACTTTGAAGATACAAATCTTAAAGATCTACACTGGGTAGAGATGCAATGAAGAGTTCTGCAGCAGGAAGGAAACACTACATCCAGCTCCTGGTCTTTAACTGAAGAACTGAGTAAAAAACAGGACAAAGTAGCATCAGATATGGCAAATCCATTGCACTAAGAAAACCCAAGAAAGGTCGACATAAAGCAATCCAACAGGAAGATACAATGCAGAAACCTATGCCTCTCCAACACCAGACTAAGAGTAATCTACATTCTCAGAGGATTGTATGAACATTTTAAATTAATTGGTGGGATCAATGTAAAATGTCTCCACTAATCATCCAGCAAAGGATTTGAGGATCTGCTTTAGTGAAGCCACTGCACGTTTGGACAGTGCTCCTACCGTCCAACCTGAGGCAGCTTTTCCAAATTTATCCTTCCCCAGTCAGAGGGGAAAGTACCCACTACATTCAATAAATGGAGGTCTGAAGCTCTTGAATATAACACAGAAAATTATAGTCTCACACACTCATAATATAGCAAAAGAATGGTTAAATCTTTAGATTAGTTATTTTTAAGGATAATAATCTCCTTGTGTTAGAAACTTGTATTTATCGAGGCAACACTGCTCCTATATAAGGAGAATGCTCACTCTGTACGTCCCATTGCAGGGAAGCGCTACTGGAATTTGATATTTCTGAAGGATCGGTACTGACTCACATCCAATGTATTTACACTTATGGAACACATTATTCAAGCTGTCAACACAATTACTTAGGGCTTTGTGATGGAGAATGTATAATATGTTTTATTCTCCTTTATTACGATCATATATAAATTGTTTAAGAAAGAACTGCAGATGCTGGCAAAATCAAAGGTAGACAAAAATGCTGGAGAAACTCAGCGAGTGAGGCAGCATCAATGGAGAGAAGGAATAGGCGACGTTTCGGGTCAAGACCCTTCTTCAGACTGATGTTGGGGGGCGGGGCGGAAAAAAGAAAGGAAGAGGAGGAGACAGTAGGTTTGTGGGAGAGCTGGCAAGGCGAGGGGAAGGAGTGAGAAAGCAAGGACTACCTGAAATTGGAGGTCAATGTTCATACCTCTGGGGTGTAAACTGCCCAAGCGAAATATGAGGTGCTGCTCCTCCAATTTGCGCTAGGCCTCACTCTGGCAATGGAGGGGTCCCAGGACAGAAAGGTCAGATTCGGAATGGGAGGGAGAGTTGAAGTGCTGAGCCACCGGGAGATCAGGTTGGTTATTGCGAACTGAGCGGTGGTGTTGGGCGAAGCGATCGCCAAGCCTGCACTTGGTCTCGCCGATGTATAGAAGTTGACACCTGGAACAGCGGATGCAGTAGATGAGGTTGGAGGAGGTGCAGGTGAACCTCTGCCTCACCTGGAAAGACTGTTTGGGTCCTTGGAGGGAAGGGGGGAAGTTAAAGCGACAAGTGTAGCATTTCCTGCGGTTGCAAGGGAAAGTACCCGGGGAGGGGGTGGTTTGGGTGGGAAGGTACGAATTGACCAGGGAGTTACAGAGGGAACAGTCTCTGCAGAAAGCAAGAAAGGGGAGGAGATGGGAAGATGTGGCCAGTGGTGGGATCCCGTTGGAGGTGGCAAAAATGTCAGAGGATTATATGTTGTATGCGACGGCTGGTAGGGTGGAGGGTGAGGACAAGGGGGACTCTGTCCTTGGTACGAGTAGCTGGATGGAGAGTGAGAGCGGAGCTGCGGGATATAGAGGAAACCCTGGTGAGAGCCTCATCTACAATGGCAGAGGGGAACCTGGTGTGGAACACCTCATCCTGGGTGCATATGTGGCATAGACGGAGGAATTAGGAGAAGGGGATAGAGTCCTTACAGGAAGCAGGGTGGGAAGAATTGTAGTCCTGATAGCCATGGGAGTCAGTGGGTTTGTAGTAGATGTCGGTCAGTAGTCTGTTACCTGCGATGGAGATAGTGAGCTCTAGAAATGGTAGGGAGATGTCGGAATGATCCAGGTGAATTTGAGTGCTGGAGGAAAGTTAGTGGTGAAATGGATGAAGTCAGTGAGTTCTGCATGGGTGCAGGAGGTAGCATCAATGCAGTCGTCAATGTAGCGGAGGTAGAGTTTGGGCATAGGGCCACGGTACGTCTCAAACAAGGATTGTTCGACATACCCTACAAAGAGGCAGGCATAGCTGGGGCCCATGCGCGTGCCCATAGCTCCTGTCTTTCCAGGAAAGGCAGAGGTTCACCTGCACCTCCCCCAACCTCATCTGCTGCATCGCTTGTTCCAGGTGTCAACTTCACTACATCGGTGAGACCAAGCGCAGGCTTGTCGATCGCTTTGTCCAACACCTCCGCTCAGTTCGCAATTCCCTCCTTCCCCTCCCCTTCCCAGCTCCCCCACAAGCCTACTGTCTCTGCCTCTTCCTTTCTTTTTCCCGCCCCCCCCCCCCCACCGACATAAGTCTGAAGAAGGGTCTCGAGCCGAAACGTCGGCTACTCATATATAAAGAGTTACTTTTTTAACAGAAATAAATTTGAATTAGTCCTGACAGATATATTTAAAAGCACTAATCTGTGGGTTCAGAATAGTGTGAAAGGTAAATTCGCAGTGAGATTAAAGTACAATATTTGTATGTAATAAAAGCGAATTGCAGATGCTTGTTTATACCAAAGATAGACACAAAATACTGGAGTAACTCAGCGGGTCAGGCAGCATCTCTAGAGAAAATGGAAAGGTGACCTTTTGGGTTGGGACCCTTTTTCAGACAGTATGAAGAAGGGCCCCAACCTGAAATGTCACCTATTAATTTTCTCCAGAGATGTTGCCTGGCCTGCTGCATTACTCCAACATTTTGTGTCTAGCTTTGCAATATTTTAATCTATTTCCAATGCACTTGAAACTGAGGAATGTTAACATAATATATTTTTAAAAACCTGAAAGATCATGACGAAAGGTCATTAATATGAAATGC